>NW_007253006.1:437849-540583 GCF_000164805.1 Carlito syrichta | reverse complement strand
CCACGTATGTTTATCGCAGCGTTGTTCACAATAGCAAGAACCTGGAAGCAACCATGCTGCCCATCAAAAAGAGGACTGGATTAAAAAAATGTGGTACATATACACGATGGAATACGATGCAGCCATAAAAAAGAACAAAATCGTGAATTTCGTAGCAACCTGGATGGAACTAGAGTCTATAATACTGAGTGACCTCTCATGGAAACAAAGATCCGAGTATCACATGTTCTCACTCATATATGGACCTTGAACATCCAATGTAATACTATAAGAAAATGACTGACGGTACTGGGAAATTATGGGGGGGGATGGGATTAACAGTAGCAAATATCTGTCTGGAGATGTGGAAACACCTCTTATCAACAGAGTGCCTGAATGAAACGTAATTGTACACCTAACCCTTAACTGTACCCCACAAAACCATAATAAAAAATATTGATTAATTAAAAAAAAATAGGTGTTTTATTGTTGTTGCTTTTTGCACATATTAGGTGTTTAATACATTTCGGTTTCTAAATGTCATTTGCTCTCTTTTAAATTAAATAGAAATTCAGAAATATTTATGACAACACTATTTCTTTCAGTAAAAGTTTGTAGCTCAAAATTTATTTTTTTAAAGAAAATATGTATGTGTGCAAGATTATAGGTATATGTGCCTATCAGTATGAGATTCAGAAAGATAAATGTGGAAGAGAAAAACAAATATTTAACATAATGCTTTTGTTTTATCATATTATTTAAATTGCAGCAACAATGAACATAGCATAAATTACTTTCGTAGTTTGAAAAAAATCCAAGAGAGAGTCTAAAATCAATTTTAAAGCAGTTGAGTTGAATTGAATTGAATTGAATTGGGAAGCATAGTACTTCATTTGGTACAAAAACAAAGGATGCAGTCATGGACTAGTTTTGACTGACAGATTTTTGGTTTGTATATTTGGTTTATTTTATTATTAGGGAAGAAGTTAAAAGAGAAGAAAATAATATCTTCCAAGCCCGCCTGAAAGATGGAAAAATATATCATTGTCTCTCAAAGCATAAATGTGAGGAGGCTGATACTGGCTCTGCAAAGAAGGCTGCTTGACAGGATATGAAGTTGATGAGGGGCCATTTGTCATGAGGCAACACTGCAGAACCTGTGCTCTGCAACACAGATCTGTAGACAGAGGCAAATAGCCTTAGAGGACAGCGCTGTGTCTTAACTCTCCCTTGGTGTGTCTTCCTGTGGGCCTGTAGCTAAAAGGATTCCATTTGTGTTTGCTTCCTTCTCTGAGTAACACAAGGCAGTGGCAGGGACAGGGCAGCAAAACAAGGAGAAGGAAGCATCTTGCTACCCAGAAAAGAGGATGTCCTTGGAATATTTGTTTACAATTTAGAAAATCAGGATCCATGTACCTTGCTTGACTCACAGTAGATATTCAATAAACATTTGTGTTAAAAAATGAATAAACAAAATTTATATGATATCACTCTTCAGATAGGAAGAAATATACAAGTATACATATAGGTTCCATAAGGTGGGATGTTTTACAGTTACAGAACATCAAGAAATACAGGACAGTACAAGAAGACAATAACATAGGGCATACACTGACACATGTTTAATTAGTACTGCAAGCCAATTCTTATTTTTTTTTAAATTGACAGAAACTGAAGAGTTAGGAAATGACTGCTAATGCAAGCTAGTATACCAAAACAAAATGCATTACAGAATTAGACAGTCTTCTCTGGACTTGTCTAAGATACGAGTGTGAGATATCCTGTGTGTAATGGGCCATGTAGCTTTGAAGTTTTCACACAAAGACAGTTGCCCAATTACTGATAATTAATAAACACATACAATTTTATTGTGCACATGCTAATGCCTTTGATGTTGCTAGGCATTTCTTAGGTAGGGAGGAGAAGGTGCACTTAAGACAGATAGATGGACAAGAAAGAGAATGGATTGTCCCTTTTCACATATATCAGCACTTCTTGAATACAAACAGCAGGACGCGGAACGGTTACAAGCAAGTTTGTTGTTCATCAATCAAATTCCCAGAGCATATATTGTTTCTGACAGCATTCTCCCAGAAGATGAAAATTTTTTACATTTAATGTTATAGTGTTTTGTAAACCCCCTTCCACACAGTGTTCACATGGGAAAAACACACATTATGCTGATGTCTAGTGATAGATGTGCACTGCAAAATCATCACAGAGCTGACTAATTCCAAGAGGTGCTGAACATTTGTGACTAGAAATTTCTAGATTGGGAAACACATTTGTTAACACCAAACATTTTGGTGAGCCCAGAACCTGGCTACTTCCTATGGATGAAAAGTCTGTATTTTTTATTTCATGGCCAGATTTCCTTTTCCTGAGACTTAATTATCCCATGCATAGTGCACCCGGCAGAGATACAGAGAGACACACAACAGTCTCATTTAATCTATTTGATTTCTTTTCTCCACTCCCTCAAGGTACAGAGGCAAATTCCAATTTAGTAATCAAGGCCTGAGTCATCGAATAAATAACTCAATTTCTCATCCTTGTTCACTGAGCCAGTTGTATAAACAAATACAACGCTTTTTTGTTTTTTTAATGTCAAGTGTGCGAATGGGCTTACTGGGACATTGCATACAGAAATTGCATAGAGATGCTGAAAATCACTCAGGGTGGAAGAAGCAGAGAGAGTGGTTATAAAACCAATGTCTAAAATCAGAAATGTATCTCTAGAGCTGAATTTCTTTTTCAATGTAGATATAGAACTTCGGTTTTCAAATGAAAGAACTAGAATCTATGGACTAACAGCAATACTTAGGTTCCAGATTAATGCATAAGAAACAAGGATAGAAATTGCTTTGTTTCAGAAATATAATCTGTTCAATAAAAATGGTTGGGGCATTCATTTATTCATTTGTTGAATTAAACATTTTTGAGTATTTAGAAAGTTCCAGATACTCTACCAATAATAGGGATATAAATATTAATAGATTAAAATCCTTACCCAAAGTTTTTCCTATAACAATTATAGATAGTCCATTATGGTAATGATGAAGATATGCTCAAGGCATTATGGAATCATCAAAAGGCACCAGCCCAGCTGAGAGGGTCCATGAGGAACATTTCACAGAAACTGATGCCCAGGAGAAGACTTAGAAGAAGTAGTCAGATAAAGAAATGGGATGGAGACCAGGGATGGGAGAGGCAGTGAGAAAGAAGGCTGTGAGATCATTACATTTCCCTCCTGCTCTTACTCAGGAAAGACCTATGTACATTACTCGAGTTGCCAGAGACAAGAAAATGTCAGTAGCATTTTAGAGCGTGCACAAGCTGATGAAATGGTACCTGCCATCTATACTAGAGTAGCAATAGCTACCACTTGTCCTTCACCAGCATATCATAGGCACTGTGCTAAGCTCTTTACACACATGACTTTGCTTAATCCTTGCAGCAACCCAAGCAAGTGGGTATTTTTATCTCATTTTACAGATTAGGGAGCAGAAGGTCAGAGCGGTTAGGTAACTTGCTCAAAGTCACAAAGTAAATAACTGGAGATTAAAATCCAGATTCAAGCTGACCTCAAAGCCTATGCTCTTGACCTGACACTAGACCTCATTGTACTTTATTTTGTGGTGGTTTTAAGGTAGGATCATAGGTTGAGAACCTAGCAGGTCAGATATTTGTCTAGATCACTGAAAATATTTATATCTGTCCTCTAGATTTGTCAATTGTATGAAAATTTTATTCAATGATGTGAACAGTTGTTAGGTAGAAGTGAAATTAAACATTCTTCATATGATAAAAATATAGACATAGCAAATGATAGGTGAAAGCTAAAGGGAGACAAGAGATTTTAAGGAATTGGCTCACAAGTCTGCAGGAGCTGACAGGTCCAAACTTTGGACAGCAGCGCAAACTGGCAGACTGAAAACTCAGGAAAGGTCTCTGATGTTTCAATTTTGAGGCCAAATTTTCCATCATGGAAAATGCCTACATCAAGCTTAATTATTGCAACATTGTAATGAAAATACAAGCATCCCCAGGGTGTCTGCTGCAGTTGCACATTCCCTTTGGCAAGCCTCAGGATGCTTGACACCCCTTAGTCTCTCTCTGATATGTTTTTTTTACTGTACTCAAACCCTAGCAAGGGCTGGTTACCATCTGCAAGCTAGTCAGACCCCTGCAAGAGGGCTAAAGCTAGATTTTTCTCAATGTAGAGATTTTACCCAGGAGAATGATATATTCAGGCAAAAAGTTTCTTTTTAGAAAGTCTAATGAGACATAGAAACAGGTTTTAGTAGCAGGACTGAATAAGACTGAAGCAGGAGCCATGAGGCAGACAAGTTAGGAGTAAGGAAAAGCTTTAGGTAACAAAAAAGAGTGGAAAGGAATTACTTTGTAATGTGAAAAGCAGTATCAGCTATCAAAATTTCCCCTAATGGTAGAGCAGGGAGTGAAGAGACATATTGCCTGTTTTCTCAAGCAGCACTGTAAATTTATATTGAACAACCTTCTTTGGATATGGTTGGAGAGGGAGAAGGGACCTTATTACCTCACTTTTTGGACTTTCATGTGGGAAGGGACTTCAATTCTGTTCCCCAGAGACACCCTTACACAATCTATGCCTTTACCCCAGTCTCCTTTTTAAAAAACACTTTACAATGTTTAGCTCTTCTATCATCATCCTACACAATGTGCTTATATCTTTATTTCTTCAATCGTCCACTATAGACTATATACATTAACACTTTCTTTTGAGGAATATATATTTTGACATAAAAATTTGAAAATTATCTACAGTGGCAAATAAGAAAAGTTAAGAAATGATTCCGTACAATTGCATTGAATAGAAAGGACAAGTAGAGGGGTTATCTCTCCAGGTACTTTTATTTTTCTTAGTGGTAAAAAGCTCAAGAAGACAGATAAATAAAAAAGAATGTATGTGCATTCTTTTTATGTGGTTAGTCTATACATATTTCCGGCCATCTTCTTTGCTCCAAAGAATGGGGTGCAAAATCACCACTGAACTTGTTTCTTGTCTATAAATCTTTTATTTACTCATTTATATTTCTAAAAAATTTATTTTACCATGAGTCATTCCTGAAGAATTTTCTCTTACTATAGACATTCATATTTGCTGCAGACCATGCAACCTAGACAGATTGGCCCTGGTTTTTTTTTTTTTTTCCTTTTCTTTTTTCTTTTTTTTTTTTTTGGTCAAAGTGCCATTCTGTCACCCAGGTTGGATTGCAGTGGTATGCTCACAGCCAATGCAGCCTCGACCTGGTAGACTCAGGTGATTCTTCTGCCTCAGCCTTCCAAGTAGCTGAAACTACAGGCACACAACACTGTGCCCAGCTAAATTTTTTATTTATTGTAGAAACGAGGTCTCGTCAAGTTGCCCAGGCTGGCCTTGAAACCCTGGACTCAGGCAATCCTCTATCCTCCACTTCCCAAAGTTCTGGTATTACAGGTATGAGCCACCATGCCTGGCTACTCCTGATATTTTTATACAATCATAATAGGTGTCTTTGAAGCCCTACTAATAAAATAACTGAGAATATGGGTTCTGGTCACTCTGGATTTATCCCTAAATTCTGACTGTTCTCTACGTAAGCAGTCTATCTCTTGCTTTACATACTTTCATTATCATTGTTATTTTGAAGACTTTTGCTAAAAATCTGCTTATCTATCTCTTTCAAATTGATCACAATTTCTCTGGACAATGACAATGACAATAGCACTGTCCTTTGGTCTCTACACTATGGCTCATATAGATGCCAGCTCTAGGATAAGACAGTGCGATAAAACCATATATCGACCTTGAAGCCATAGCCACTAAAGCCTAGGTTTATTCAACCACAGCTTGAGGTGAGCACTAAGAGAGACTACCAGACTCTCCTGGGCTCACTCCATATGAAGATTCTCTCCCCATCCTGCTGACTGGGGGCAGTGAGGGGAGAAGAGAAATGAAATAGAAAGAAATTTGAGAAGTATGCTCTAAGGTTTCCTGCCCTTGTGTTTATAGGTTTTCTGCAGTGGCATTATAACTGTTTTAATCGATTCTGTATTTATCCTTTTGACAGTCATTAATCACAGGGATGTACTAATGGCCAAACATATTTAAATCCACCCTTTGATCCAGTTCTCACAGGTACATGAAAATCATATTCCAAACCATCCAACTCAGGTTGGCTGAGTCTATACAGCCAACCTTCTCCTTTACTTAACTCGTACACATCAAGCTGACATATCCTCTGCCCTAAATCAACACAGCTAGGGAGAGGTACCAAACAACTAGAGACAGACCTTATGCCCCAAACTAGCCAATCTTAAGTTGTTTCAGTACCCTTCTTTTCTCACAGAAATCCCACTAAAGACTGTAGTCTGTGTTTTCCCCTTGCTCCTCCTTTTCTTCCTGATGAAATCACGTGCTTTCCCATCCTTGTGGCCCTTCATGGCATGGCGTGCCCTCTTCCCTCAGGCACTGTAAGTAATAAATTATTCCTCCAATGCTATTAGCCTGTCTGCATCATCACTCAATCACCTTTATAATAAATGCACATAGTAGCTAGGTCACTTGCAAGTCTAAAATGAAAATATAACTATAGGCTCAGAAGAGTAACAGCTGTGCTCTCTTTTTCTTTCTTCTACAGTAAGTTGGGAGGGACATATTCATAGCAAAATTCACTAGGAAGCTAGTAACTTCTACATTCCATTTCATAAAGCTCCAGGTGGTTGCCCAGTATTCCAGCCCTGTCACTTCAAATCTATCAAGTTCACACAGAGGAAGGGGCTGAGATTATAAGGGGGCAAAAATTTTGTTCTTAAATCAGTGCTTGGGGCCTGATTTCAAAAAGTTACCTCCTGCGCTATCAATCACCCCATCCTGGTCAATTACTCAGGCAGTAGCACTAATGGAATGAGTGGAATTTTCTTTGGGGAGCAGTAGGGACAGAGGCCTATGAACTAGATGACAGACAGCTCCCATTCACTGAAGATTCTCATTATATTTTACATGTAGGGAGAGTAAGTACGCAGAGAAGACTACACAGTTAATATACAGAGAAACTGTGTTCTGGGTTTTAAATGTAAAATGCCATTTTCTTCTCAATTTGTATGCCTGGACAATAAAAATTCATGTGCAGAGATGATTCCTGGTGGTGCTGGAGAAAAGCCTAGTAACCCGGGTTCACTCCATATGAAGATTCCCATATATATGTAAAAAGAAGCAACTGTTTTCTGGCCTGGTGATACCTGCAGATTTGACAAAGAGATTTTGGAAGAATGGGTCCAATTTTAGGCAGAATGGGAGCTGGAGGCATGTGGAAGGTGGTAGGATTAAAAAAGTGTTTCTAAATCCTGCCCTCAGAAATAAAAGCTAAGAATAAAAGTAAAAGTGGTTTCTAATAGCAACTCAGAGGAAGTCAGAAAAACAAGACGGGGTCCATGCATCTAAGGTGCAGTACTTTTTAATAACTGAGTAATTCCCAGGAGTCAGAGCAGACCTAAGTTTGAATCCTGGCTCTGTTATTTGCTATGTGCCCTGAGCAAAGTGTTTTGTCCTCAAACTTGCATCTGAAACATGGGTATGATAATCCCTTTATAGAAGACTGTGATGTAAAGCACTTCCCATTATGTGTGTTTGATAAACACAGTTGACCCTTGAACAATATAAGGATCAGAGGCACTGATTCTCAAGCAGTAGAAAATCTGCATATGACTTTTGACTCCTCTAAAACTTAACTACTTATAGTGTACTGTTGACTGGAAGCCTTACTCATAACATAAAGTTGATTAACATATATTGTGTATGTTGTATTTGTTATATACTGAATTCTTAGAATAAGTAAGCTAGAGAAAAGAAACTGTTATTTGAAGATAAAAGTAAGCTACTTGGAAGGCTGAGGCAGAAGGATCGCCGGAGCCCAGCAGGTCAAGGCTGCGGTGGCTGGGAGTGGCCACTGCACTCCAGTCTGGGTGACAGAGTGAGACTCCAACTCAAAAAAAAAAAGAAAAGAAAAGTAAAAGAAAATATATTTACTACACATTAAGTAGAAGTGGATCATCATACAGTTCTTCATCCTCTTTGTTTTCACGTTGAATAAGCCAAAAGGAGAAGAGGAACATTAGTCTTGCTATATCAGAAGTGGCAGAGATAGAAGAAAACTCACATATTTGTGAACCTATGCACTTTAAACCTGTATTGTTCAAGGGTCAATAGTATCCACAGCTATTATTTACAACTTTTAAAATAGTATCCTTTTCCTTGTGTCTCTGCCTTTGAACACAAAGACAAAAGAGCTTTAGAATTAGTTTCCTCTTTGTACATCAGCTTAGAAATGGTAGTTTTAAATATTAGCTCCAATATTTGTGGGTTGAATGGGTTGAGGAAATTAGTGTGATCTCTTCCTCACATCTTGTGTTAATTGTTCTTGTAAAAAGGGAATAATCATGATATCCCAAATATGTTGGGAAGACTAAAGGAACCAATACACGTAAAGTATTTCCGTTGTGTCTGACTTGTCAGCTTACCTTGGTAGATCACTTACCTCATTGTCCCTCAGTTATTTCTTCTGTAACAAGTGGATAATGATGTGCTTACTTTACTTAGGTTTGTAAGGGGGTTGACTGAATTAACATAAAGACCAAGAAAAATACTGAGACTCAGGATATACTCAGTAAATGGTGGTTATTATTATCATAAGTGCTCAGTAAATAAGAGCTACTGATGCTTTGGAGTAAGAGGTCAATGATGACAATGATGAGGAGGAGGATGAAGTAAATTCTCTGGTGCCTCTTGTGAAGAAGAGAGTTGTTCTGGAATGTGACAGAGGTTTGGAACTAAGCAGTGTGTCTTCTCCTGTGGAGCTAGTTGTTAGAAAGTCCTGCCACGTGAATACTGAGAAGCTGATCACAGGGCATGCGGTGAAGTGGTTGATTAAACAATTCAACTTACAGGAGAAAGTATTCCTCAAATACTTCCTCCAACACTGTTCTTCCTCTAGTCCATTCTCCCAAATTCCAGAAAAGTCATCCTCAACTTTCTTGTCTTCATCCTTCTCATCCCATATCTAATTAGTCATCAGGTTGTATAATTCTACTTCAGAAGCACCCCAAAATTTACCTTCTTTCTTTTATTTTGTTTGAACATACTCAGTGTCTTCCAGACACATCAACTCCCCACAAAGTATCTCTCTTCCTTATCCAATTGTAAGGACCCTGCCCTGCCACCTGGCATGTTGCTTCATCTTATCCCCATGGCAGAATCTCTGCTCCCGATCCAGGCATGCTTTATGCTCACCTCCCCATCCTGTGTCCTTGCAATATCAAATTATTTTTTGGATTACAAGGTGTCTTCTGCTGGCTCTTCTCTGCCTGTCTCCAAAGTCACAGGACACCTTTACCCACTCACATAGCCAGGGCTGCCTACTAGGACTCTAGCTCCTGCCAAAGCCTCTGCCCAAGCCTGTCCAGGAGGAAGTCAGCCACACATCATGCCTCTGCTGCTACTTCATCTTTTCTCTCCCAAATTACTGTACTGCTTTCTAACTTGTTTCTTGAGCTTCAATTTCTCCCTATTACAAGTCCCTATCTACTCTGCTCTCAAAATAAATGTTCCTGTTTCAAAACCTCCAGCTTCCACTGTCTTCCCATTTTTGCCAAGTCATATGTCAATTCTGCCACTGCATACAAGACTCTTCTAAGTCTCTTTTGACCCCTCAGAATCCTGATGTTCTTGCCTTTTCTGCTATATGTTAATCTATTTAGCTCTGCCCACCCCCCCCCACCACATTGGTCTGCTCTGTAAAGCTTGTGTCCACTTGACTCTTTCTGCACTGCCTAGTAGATTCCTCATCAGCTCACTTTCCTCCTCATTATAAAGCATTTCCTGACTATTCCAGGAAGAATCAGGCTTTGCCCTTCCATATTCTTATGACATTATGTTAATATTGCCTTTCAGTACTTACTTCATTATACAATTTTTTTTTATTTGCATGTATTTCACTCAAAGGTACATACTGAATGTTTGCTGAGAGCCTGGCACTCTCCTGAGTTCAGGGATGAAAAATAAACACAACTGATTGTCCCTGCTTTCATGGAGCTCACATTCTAGGAGAAACAGACAAGAAACAAACATGTGACAAATAAATAGACAGAATGCATGCAAACTGCCCTAAGCATTGAGAAGATGATAAACAGGACTAGGTGGTAGTAACTAGGAAAATACAATTTAGACATGGACTGTGAAGCCTAATTTTATGTGTCAACTAGACCGGACCACCAGGTGCCCAGATATTTGGTTAAATAGTATTCAGAGTGTGTCCATGAGGGTATATATGGATGAGATTAACATTTGAATTGGTAGACTGATTAAAGTCTTGTCCAATCCATGGAAGGCAGAAATAGAACAAAAAAAGCTGAGTAAGGGAGAATGTTCTCTATCCGTTCAGATAGGAAATCATTATCTAATGCCTTCAGATGGGTACTCGGAGTAGAATTATACCATCAGCTCTCCTGGGTTTATAGTTTGCCAATTGAAAGTCTTGGGACTTTATGATCTTAGCCTCCATAATTGCAAGACATATAACTATATATATCTTCTATTGGTTGTTTCTCTGGAAAACTCTAATACATAGGCTTCAAAAAAGTCACTCTGAGAACATGACACTTATGCTGAGCTCTGGGGAATTAAAAGAAAAGTAAGAACCAGAAAAAAATAATTCTAGTAAAATGGAATATGAGAGCAAAAGCCAGAGGTGGAAAAGAGCCAGAAAGAAGCCAAAAAGCATGAGATGAGTGGGAAGCAAGAACCAGGTCATTTGGGTCTGATGGGTAAGGAAGGATTTTGAGTTATTTTCCTTAAAAGCATTTTAAAAAACTGAATAACTGGCTCCCAATAAATATTTGTGTAACAAATGAATTATTGGATAAGTAGTTATTTTCCAAATGGTGAAAGCAGTTTCAAAAGTCCAAAAAGGATGACAGTATTTTTGTCCTTATTCCTTGATAATTTTCACTTAGAGGGTCCTGGCAGATAGGATAAAAAGGAAGAATGCTGATAAAAGTTGGCTATGTCATAACAGAACAGCAGAGGATGATGGATGTGCATTCTCCACACGAATGAGTTTCCTGACATTTTTGCTGTTTGGGGTTTTTATCTGTTGTTGCAGAATGTGTGTGCACTAATGCAGACTACATTTACCAAATATCATAAGCGATGAATCATCCGCTCAGCAAGGAACCAGGAAACTTCACCTCCTCCCAGGAAGCCAGCTGCAGCTTTACACAAGAGCACCCTCTTCTGTGCAGTTGCAGCCCCAGCCTTCAGAGAACGGGAGTGATGGCCTCTTGTAGTCCTGTTGTGAGCACCATTCTGAGGAAGTCACATCTAAGCAAAAATAAAGTTATTAGTTTTGTTTTGTTTTCTTTTCTTTTCTTTTCTTTTTTTTTTTTTGCTTCCTGCCTCCTGAGGGTCATGTAGCACTGAATTCCTCTGGAAGTGTCTAGAAAAGTGAAAAAAGACAAGGAAGCAGGGTTAAGGACACTTTACTGAAAGGAGAAGGAAAGAGCTCTATTTCATCATCCAACACTACAGTATGCTCGGGTAAACCAGTCCTAGAAACTAGGGAACAAAGTGATGTCCGGAGCCCACAAGGCAGAGAGATACACAGAAATTAGAAGACAGGAATGCAGCACAAGCCCTACACATGAAGCAGGTCATGTTGTGCTTTGTGTGTTATAAGGGAATTGGGGCTCTAGTTTAATACTAGACTACTTTAAGGGACCTTTTTCAAAGTAGAGTTCCCTTGCAATAGAAAATTAACTACAATTGGGGACCTGGCACTCACTTAAATATTTATTAAACAAATAAAAGTATTGCCTTCCCATGTCTTTCAGGAAAGAGAAACATTAAGCTGTGCTAACCACTTATATCTTATTTTACTGGTTATTTCAGATAATTGTGACCACCATAACATTGCATATAAAACAGTCACAAAATCTCAGAAACATGCAAAAATACACTTATGTACCTGTAAGTGTGCAGGTTGGCTGTGCAGTACTGTTGGTCTCAGCTGGGCTCACTCATGCATCTGCAGCAGGCTAGTGTCAGCTGGAAGGCTACTCATCCCAGGTGGCCTTAGCTCAGGTGGTGCAGATCCACTCCCATGACTTTCATATTCCTCCTGGGATAAACTATCTGTTCTGGGTATATTTGAGCATATGTTTCTCATGGCAAAGCAGAAGTTCAAGAGTCCAAATTCAGTCATGAAGACACTTTCCAGGGTTGCTGCATCATGGGTGCAAACATCTCATTAGCCAAAACAATTCACATGGTCAAGCTTACCAGTGATGGAGCAGGTTGTGGAGAAGGAATGAATATTTGTGAACATGAATTTATTCTATCACACCAAAACTTTCTTGTAAAGTGAATAGAGGCAAGACAAGTTAGCACGTGTAGTAAAAAGACCTCAGGTCACAAAGGCCAAGACCTCCTCATTTTGTAGAGGAAGAGAATAAGATTGGGAAGAGATGTAACAAATCACTTAAAACTACTGAACTAGGTGGTTGCACAGTCAAACTTGATCCCAGAGCTATCCTATCCTGTCCCAAATCCTATATTCTTCACCACTGTGACAAAGACCTAGAACCTCCCCTGGGAAAATGTCTTGAATGGTTTCTGTTTTGCTGTTTAGGACAACATAGAACAAATTTAGCCCCTTTCCAGAAGTTCATCTTTCATGTTTTTGGAATAAGCTCCTCTGTCTTCCCTCCTTGATGCCAAGCCAAGCATACCCACTCTCCTGCTCACTTTTCCAGTCCCATTTCCCCAGAGCACCTGCTGTCCTGAGTGTCCAAGGATTGTAAGAATGAGGGAGGTAAGCAAATCTGGACAAAATATTCAGAGAAGACTTTGTTTTTTTTTTAACTTTTTAAGAAAAGTTTATTTTATTTTATTTTAAAGATGTTGGGTACAATTTGGGATTAGGTATACAGGTGGTCATCATACAGGTAAAGTAGACTTTAATGAAGGAGCAGATTATAGAATAAAGACAGATAAAAGGTGGCCAAAAATTTTTTAAAAAGTAAATAAGACATTAAGACATTTTACTTGTACTAAAAAACAAGATAAAGACTTGGAGAAAGGTAAGCAAATCTGGCTAGTGAGAACATTAGGTTGTGTTTTTAGACATACTGGTCATACCATGCCTGGATATTCAGCTTAGGGAGACACATTTTAAGAAAGAAATAGAAAACAAACATTTAGAGCCTGTTAATTAGAATGACGAAAGCCCTACCTCCCAAAAATATATAACTTGAAGAACTTTAAACACACTCAGTCTCCTCAGCTGGGGAAAGAGGAGATTTAGTTCTGCTAAAACATGGAAAAGGAAAAATCATGTTAAAAAAGTGACTGAGGTCCTAGAAGGCAGAACTAGCACTAAAGAGTAGAAGTTGAAAATTTCCACTCAACTCAATCATTAGAGCAGGAAATATTAGACATGCCTAACATGGCTCAGATTTGCTTGGAAGGCAGTAAATCTTACTGAAGTGTTTAGGAAAGGTTAGACAATCACCTCATAGAGAAATGGTCAAATAAATTGAGATTGGAGAATAAATTGAAGTAGTTGAACTTTAGGATCCTTTCCAAATTTGGAAATTACATAAACATGAAGAAAAATGCTCTTTTAATCATTATTTACAAAAATATAACAATAATCATAATTCTTTATTACTATATCATGCTTTTTCCAATATGCCATCATATCCTCAAAATTCTGTGAGGTAGATAGAATAGGTATCTTATTTTTATTGAATACAAGCAACAGAGGCTCAGAGAGTTAAGTGATTTCCCCAGGAAAAACAGTAAGTAGAATAATTAAGATGAGCACCCAAGAGGTGCCTGTGCATTGTCTTCTTGCTGCCAAATTTGATCAAGAGGAGAAATTAAAGATCACTCTAGACATTGCTAGAGGAAGGAATAGCTGATTTCAGAAAGATCAGTGAAGATATGTGTGTGTGTGTGTGTGTGTGTGTGTGTGTGTGTGAGATTGTTGAGTTGAAGTCTCACTCTGTTGCCCAGCCTGCAGTGCAGTGGCACAGTTGAGGCTCACTGTCACTTCAACCTACTGGGCTCAGGTGATCCTTCTGCTGCAGCCTCCTGAGTAGCTATTTATTTTATTTTATTTGTAGCGACAAGGTCTCACTATGTTGCCTAGGCTCGTCTCGAACTCTTGGGTTCAAGCAATCCTCTTGACTTAGTCTCCCAAAGTGCTGAGATTACAGGCCTGAGCTACTATGCCCAGCAAAGACCATGTTTAAAGGTCTCAGGATCATTTCTCCTTCCATTATCCACTAAAGTAAAACAATAATCTTTGACAAGTCAGTGGGCATTCTTGTGCAACTCCACACTCTACAAGGGCTTTGCTTTGAATCTTCCCTGAGACACATCAGAGGAAATGGTCTTCCTTATGATACAACACAATTCAAGGTATGTCAATCCATTTGGCAACATGCTGTTTGCCAAATTTTAAAATAGAGCTTTGATTTGCTTCACATGGTTTTGTCCTGTTCTCACCATTTGGAGGGCATAACCTCCAAATCCTTTTGTATATTTTCTCTTCTGAATTCTCACTTTAGACTGTATAGAAACATCCACAGAGATTTATCTCTTCACTCTCCCTCTTCTCCATCCAACCTTCCCTACAGCTCACCGTGGGACTAGATGAAGAACAGAAAAAACTAATCCAGTCTCTCCCACCGCCTATTAACCTGACAGCCTTACACCCAGCCCTGATAACCCCTTTCTGAAGTGGAGGGTTCTTCACCAGACAGTAGAGACGGGAATGGTTTCCCCATCTCCAGTGACCTGCAGGATTCTGAGACTCTTTGTGGACACTTGTTCTCAGATAATTTTTCAACTTCCTACCAGCATTTAACAGCCTTGACTTTCCAAACTGAAATAAAACTAATTAAAATGACAAATCTCTCCTTGATTTATTACTAACTGGGTGAAAACAATAAACAACCATGACATTGCTAACGTGTCTGGTTCTCTCTCCCATCCCATTCCCCATCTCTCACAACTGTGTCATGACAGAGGCAATGGTGGAAATGGTGACAACAATGCAGTAAGTCCTCCTCGCCCTTTCCTTCCATCTGGGTCTCTTTGCTTTTTCCCTACCCTCTCTCCTATTCCTTGTGATAGAATATGGACACCCTCCCCCTACCTCCCCACTCCCCCTGCCACCACACAGGTGTAGCAGGTTAGATGTGACTAAGGGCTTTCTTACCCCTCATCTCTTCTAGTCCCAAGGGCAACACAGGGAGGCAGCTGTTATCATCCGCATTTCACAGATGAAAAAACCAAGCGGTTAAGTGATTAACTTGAGGTCACATAGCTGCTAGACAGATTATTAATTAAACTCTTTCATTTGAAAAGACCAATAATTCTTTGCTCCCCTTAAAGCATTTTTTAAAAGCAGTTAGAGTACTTGAGCAACAGCTACTTAGCAAACATTTATTGAACATTGACTATATGCAAAATGTTGCTCTTAGGACTGGGAGTTGAAGAAAATGGTTCAAATGGAATCCTCTTCAAGAAAGGAGTAGGACTCAGGGAAAATTCTCTGTTATAACTCTGGGGACCCCAGTAATAGTCCATGGCCTGCTCTGTCTGACATGAAGTATCAGAGGCACCCAACGTTGTAATGTGCTGAAGTGTACCCTCATTCTTTCATTTACTTATTTGACCCACTCGACCTCACTCCCTCCACTGCTTCCATTTCATTTCCTCAGCATCTTATGGTGAAATTCCCACAGAATGATGTACACTTTTCCAGGTTCCTATTTCTTTGTAGTGAGTACTTTTTAGTAACATGCATTTAAGTTATGCAAAGTCAGGTCTCAGCATGAGAGTCCCTGTTACAGATTGCCTATGACCAAACAACCTAATATTCTCCCATGTACACTAAATTATATGTATATTATTACTCTGTTTTATTTTCTTTATAGCACTTACCACTCTCTGAAATTATATTATTGGTTTGTTAATTACTTAATTGTCTGCCTTCCCCTCTACAGGGATTAGTCTTGTCTATTGCTGTAAACCTAGGACCTTGAATAGCAGCTGGGAACGTAGAAGAAGAAAATCAAGAAATATTTGTTGAATGAATGAATGAATGAATGAAGAAACATCTTCACTCCATGTGCCAGTTAATCACCCTCCATGGTCATATCCAAATCTATTTATCCAAATCATTAGAGGTTTATCACACAACCTACAATTCATTCCTGTGAGGCTTCTTAAGGGCTCCTGATAATCCATGCACATTATCTACCATAGAACCAGGCACATAATAGCCACAAATAAAAGCTAGTTATTGTTTAGTAATTATTTAAGAAAGAAGGAATATTCTGTCCTCTTAAGACCTTAGTGTTATTCTGAACATTATAGCATGAACACATGTTAGATGTTCAGAATAGCAATATAAATACAATTACATTATTTATTGATGACAATTGTTATACTAGGTGCTGAAGTGAGACATTCAGATCTTGCAAACTAGTACTCTGGGTGTTAATAATGTACTTTGGCTAAAATCCATATGGAATTATGTGAGAAAATATATTGAATAACTAACAACATTTACTTAATAGGACAGTATAATAATAATTGCTATATAATTGTTATAACTACATTTATGGAACTCTAGTTATGTGAAAATGTTTTATACACAGGATATCATTTAATTCTCACTCTACCTTAGGAATTACTACAATCCTATTTTTATAGATGATTAAAAGAATTTATGGAAGTGATGTCACTAGATGGGTCACAGGTATAGAAAGTGAACTAGTTTGGATTCAAACCCAAGTCCATCTGTCAATAAAGCTCATTCTTTCAACTCCCATGTAATGCTAGAATAATAAACTGCTAATTTGTATGGTGTTGATAGCCTTGAAGAAAGCATTTGAGATGTGGTGCAAATTTTTCAAGTTCAAAGACAGTGGGCTTTGAACTACTGTGAGTTGCATTGTTTGGGAAGATGAGGAAAGACTAATGCAGGAAAGGAGTTGTACAAGGATTGTTCCAATAGGTGTTTGAAGAGTGGAGCAAGATGATGGTTGAAGATGGTTTCTGCTGTGGGATACACTTAATTTCTCTCATAAGGTCTATACCAGTACTGGTTTTTCCCTAGGGCAATGAATGCCAGGTGCATGGTATAGAGCTATTATATAGAGAAATTAGGGTTAATTACAAAACATAATTTCGAAAACTGCCCTTCTATGTTCTTTAGTGGGAGTGCACATTCTCTTTCATGTGCTTAATACCTGACACAAAAGCATGTTTCCTTCACATAGGAACTTGCATGTCTACGGTCTTGAATGGAAATCCTTTACAAACTTGGATCTCAACTTTGCCTAACACTGTGACTGCAAGACACTCTTGAATAACAGAAACCTTGTTGTGTCCAACTCCCTTAGAGAATGAGAATTGAATATGGAGAGCCTTGAATACCTCTGAAAGAAGTGAAAAAAAGAGCCGGGCTCGGTGGCTCAGCCTGTAATCTCAGCGCTTTGGGAGGCCGAGGTGAGTGGATTGCCTGAG
Source organism: Carlito syrichta (assembly GCF_000164805.1). Lineage (NCBI taxonomy): Eukaryota > Metazoa > Chordata > Mammalia > Primates > Tarsiidae > Carlito > Carlito syrichta. The sequence continues at coordinate 522,984 of NW_007253006.1, read as the reverse complement.
CCTGCAGGTTCGAGACCCACCTGGGCAACTTGGCGAGACCTCATCTCTACAATAAATCAAAAATTAGCCGGGAGTAGTAGTGCGTGCCTGTACTTCCAGCTACTTGGAAGGCTGAGGCCAACAGGTCAAGGCTGCAGTGGCTGGGAGCAGCCACTGTACTCCAGTTTGAGTGACAGAGTGAGACTACAACTCAAAAAAAAAAAGTTACAAAACAAAGAAAAAAGAAAAAAAAAAAAAGCTTACATGGCCTGGGACAGGTTGATATAGAATTCAAAAAGTGTTTTTCACAGAGTTTAGAGACTGCCTAAAATTCTGATGCTACATGGTAGATACTGCATTTTTGTGTATTGGAAGTAATTTTCTTACACAATTGTACAATTTTTTCCTCTTTAGAACACCAACAAAGACGTGTCTGAGAAAGCCCTAGGTTTAGTTAGGAATGATCAAGTAATTTTTACCTTGTATGAGTATATGCAATTCACAGATCCTGAGGCATCACATCTTTTTCACAGAAAGTCAATTGGTAGGGGAAAATGATTAGATAAATAGGTTTGGTGATTATCAGCTTGTTAGTGCTGGAGGGAATCCGTTTAAGATCTTAAGCTTCAGATTATACTGAAAACAGTTAATCAGGTCCACTGGTTAGAAGTATCCAGAATGTGCATTTGTGTACAGTAGGAGTCAGGGAGGAAGGCAGAGCACAAAGGAAAGTGAGTTAGTAAAAGACTTGATAAATAAAGGATCACAATGCTCAGCTTTGTTTATTCAGAGTAATAGGAATATCAACAAGAGGGCACATTTTAAAAACCTCAAACTATAAGAACCTTAGAAAATGCAGGAGACACCCTTATGGAAATTGGAACTGGCAACTAATTCCTGATCAAAATCCCAAGTGTCCAGGCCATAAAAAGCTGAAAAGCTTATGCAAAGCCAAAGAAACCATTGAGAGAGTGGGAGACAGCCCACAGACTGAGAAAAAATATTTCCAACTGTATATCTGACAAATGCCTAGCATCTAAGATTTAGGATCTAGGATCTACAAGTACTCAAATGTGCAGAAAAGAAAAAAAGAACAAACAACCACATTACAAAGTGGGCAAAAGATCTGAATAGAGACTTCTCAAAAGAAGACACACAAGCAACCAACAGATACACGAAAAAATGCTTAACCTCACTAGTCATCAAAGAAACGCAAATTCAAACCACACTGAGATACCATCTAACTCCAGTCAGAATGGTCATCATCAATAACTAAAAGAAAAAAACAGATGTTGGTAAGGACGCAGGGAAAAGGGAATACTTCTACACTGTTGGTGGGAGTGTAAACTAGTACAGTCTCTGTGGAAAACAATGTGGAGATTCCTAAAAGATCTAAAAATCGACCTCCCATACAACTCCATAATCGTTCTACTGGGAATATACTCAGAGGAACTCAAATCACTCTGTGAAAAAGATAACTGCACACACATTTATTGCAGCATTATTCACAATAGCAAAAACATAGAACCAACTGTGCTGCCCATTGAAAGAGGATTGGATAAAAAAAATGTGGTACATATACACGATGGAATATCACACAGCCATAAGAAGAACAAAATTATGAACTTTGCAGCAACTTAGATAGACTTAGAGTCTATAATACTGAGTGATCTATCACAGAAACAAAGAACTGAGTATCACATGTTCTCACTCATCAACTGACTTTGAACAATTACTGTAATACTGTAAGAAAAGGATTGGCAATATTAGGAAACTGCTGGGGGGGGGCATTGGCCATAGTGGGAATCTGCAGGGGGAGGGGGAGTGGGGATGGCACACCTCATCAACAAGAGCATCTGCAAAATGAACATTTGTATGCCTAAACCCTAATTTTAAATTCTTTAAAATTAAAAAAAAAAAAACCTTCCTGAATTGGATCCCCTAAACTACCTGATTTTCACTGGGAAAAAGAATGACTCAGACTAGGAATAAGAGAGGATTGTAATCTGCAGTAATGAATTATGCTCTCTTACATCCTAGCACTTGCCTACCCCCACCCAAATGAAAGGTTGCTAATGTTAGGTGCTAAATGATCCTCTGAGCCTTAGTCTCAGTCATCACCTAAACCAAAAGGACATGAGCAATTTCCTACCTCAAAGATATTCAGAATTTAATAAAATGCCCTGACTTTAAAGGACAAAGTGAAAACAATGAGCCAATGTCTACATTGGAAACAATCCCCTAGGGTCAAGGACAAGTCAACACTCCCCCCAAATGTACGGGTACCCATCTTTTTCTCACTATTTAGAACCTATTGGTTCATGAGACAGAATCACACACTTAGAATTATTTGAGTCCACAGTAGAAATAGATCTGTGATTTATATGACGCAGCAATCCCCCTATTAGGAATATGCCTAGAGGAACGCAAATCATTCTACAAAAAAGATACCTGCGCTTGCATGTTTGTTGCAGCTCTCCTCACAATAGCAAAAACATGGAACCAACCATGCTGCCCATCGAAGCTGGCTTGGATAAAAAATGTGGTACATATACACAATGGAATATTATGCAGCCAAAAGAAGGACAAACATATGGACTTTGCAGCAACCTAGATGAATTTAGAGTCTAACATACTCAGTGATCTATCACAGAAACAAAAAGCAGAGCATCATATGTTCTCACTCATAAGCAGTCCTTGAACAATTGTCATAATACTATAAGAAAGGGATTGACAGTAGTGGAAAACTGCCGGGGGGGGTTGGATTGGCAGTTGAAGGAAACTGCCAGGGGAGGAGGAGCTCGCCTCATCCAAAAGAGTATCTGCATAATGAACATTTGTATACATAACCCTGAATTGTTCCCCACATCTTTAAAATAAAATAAAATGTGTAAATTTTGCCAATCACAAAAATCACTTCTCAAACATTCTTTCTGAAGAGAATTGCTTTGCCATGGGGCACTTCCTCAATGCTTGTGGACACAATGTTTTCTTTTTGACAGATGTTACTATCTAGTAGGCATCCTTTAAAACTAGCTATTTGTAGTGCAGCAGATATCTGTACTGCTTCTCTCCTGCTCTCTCTTCTGTAAACCTCAATGACATCCATGTTTGCTACATTATTGAAAATGAAGTTGCTTCCTTATGCTACAAGTAAGACATATAACACTTGCTCCTCGGTGTAAAATTTCACAGTCCAGTCATTTCTTACCAAGTCTTTCTCATTATTATCTAAAACATTAGGTGTCTCTTTCAAGATAAAACTTTGCATGTGTGACTTTCTAAGAGAAGGATCAATCAGGGCAAAATTCCCCTCCCACCACTCCCATTCAAGACAAGGGACAGGGAAAAGTCAGTTCTCTTTCATTGTGATGCAGTAATGTATGTTCCCATTGATGTTCTGAGATCTACTTTAATCCTAGCTGAGAAAAAAAGCCCTTGGGAACCAAGTGGGTGTTTATGTCAGTCATATCCTGCATAAGTGTGTAACATGCAAGAGAGTGGTTTCTACTTATGTTTTATTGATAAAACGAACATATTTTTTAGCAAGTACCATAGATGAAGTTTTAATCACATACATTGAATTTAGAGAAAAGGCTGGAAAAGAGGAGCAACTTGATAATAAACAAAGCAATACAAACAAGTAAATAGCAGAAAGAGTGTTTGGGGGCACATTACGATTTTAAGGAGGGTATTCAGGGTGAGCCTCATTAATAGGATGATATTTGAGCTAACATTTGAAAGACATGAGGGAGTTAGTAGTGTGAATACCTGAGGACAGAAATTTTCAGATTTAGAGAACCAGCAGTGCACAGCTCTGATGGGTCAGAAAGAAGAGAGACACTAGTGTGGTCAGGATGAAGTCGGTGAGGGGGAGGCAGAGTGAATATGTCAAGGAGACAACAATGGCCAGATCCCACAGGGCGTTAGACCACTATAAAGACTTAAACTTTTATGGTTTGTGAAAGGGGAAGTCACTGGATGATTTGGGCATAGAAGTAACATGATCTGACTTAAAGACTGCAGTCATCAGGAGAGAGATGTTGATGAGGTGGAATCAGATAGTAAGTGGTGGAGGTAGTAAGAATTAATTGAAGGTTTGTTGTATTTTGAATGTACAACCACCAGAAATTTTGATATAGAAATAGGGCATGAGAGAAAGAGACAAGTGAAGGATAATACTAAGATTTTTTTTTTTGAGACATTGGATAGAGAAGGATTCAGGAAGAGCCAGAGTAGAATAAAGTTCTAGAATTAAGTTTTGAACATTTTGAGTTTAAGATGTCAATTAGACATCCCAGTTGAATACAGTCAATAGATTATTGGATATTCCAATACAATCCAAGTTGGATTTCCAATCCAAGTGAAGGAGTAAAGTATGGGCTTGTGATATACATTTAGGAGTCATCAGTGTATAGATAATTTTTAAAAAGGAGTGAATGAAGATAGAAGAGATGAGTTCCAAGGACTGACCCCAAAGTACGCTAATGTGAAGAGGTTGAAAAAAAGATGACAAATTAGCAAAGGAGATTGAGAAGTGTTCAGAGGTGGAGAGAAAGTCGAGAGTGCATTATTTTGGAAGTAGAGAAAATATTTCAAAAGGTGAAAGGAATCATTCATCTCAAATGCTGCTAATTGGCCAAGTTAGATGAGATCAATGATAATTGACCATTGAATTTGGCAATAAGGAGTTCATTGGTGACCTTTACAAGACATTTTTTTGTGGAAAAATAGGTGTGAAAACTCAACTACACAGTAGAAAAGGATGGAAAAGCCAGTATCGAAAATGACTCTTAGAGAACTATGCTGCGTTGGAGAGCTAAGTGAATGAAGAAGGTTCTATTTTAAGATAGAAATGTTAAAAAAAAAAGAGAGAGAGAGAGAGATGGAAATGATCCAGGAAAGAGGGAGGAGGAGAGAGGAGGAAGAACTGCTGGAGTGAAACCCTTGAGTGGGTCAAAGACCCAGTATCTGGATAGGAATAATCCCACCACCCCCACCCCCTTAAACTTGTTGATCCTTTTGGGATTATTCCACCAGCTTCAACAACGGTGCATCCCTTTTACTAAAAATGGAGAGACGGCCTCTCCTTAAACAACTCTCAGTCTCACAAAAGTGTTGATGACTTCTCTTTGATTAATATATTATTTAAGAAACTTAGTGGCTATTAGTCCGAGCAGCAGCAGAAGAAACTGTCTAGTTCCATTTTTCAACGCACCACATTTCAGACACCAGCTATTAAGTAGTTGTATGTTCTGGATCACCAAATGGACCAGATTGAGACAGTGTGTATATATCAGAACTAAATTCTGTATGCAGTTAGAAAAATAGCTGCACAGCATATATTTTACTAATAGTTTGCCAATATCTTTATCTTCATATACATGAGCAATTACTTTACAATGAGCAAGTCTAATATGACCATGGGAATGCTTTTCAAATATTTTCCAGTCTGTCCAACACACATTTCCATTCCCACAGCATCATGGGTCCACTTGACATTGACATTTATGATCACACTTGGTTTTTCCTGATTCCTCCAATGTCTTCCATTTGCAAATCTTCCCACCCTCTTTCAATGTCCTACACTCTGTGGAGAACTTCATGATCATCACACCAGAGTGGGCTCTTCTAGACTTCCGAGCATGCTTTTTTGTTCCACTTATTCACCATTTGTAATGTGATGTTGTGCTTTAGTTATGTGTGTAACTTTAAAATTGCCCTTCTATTAGATCCAAATCCCATAAAAATAATGATAATATGATATAAAATATTATATACTCTACATCCCCTTATCTAGTAAATACTCAGCAGATATATGTAAAATAAACAAATAAAGAAAGAATAAATACACTCCTATAAAGGTGTTGGTAGTCATTATTTTGTCAATAATATAAATAAAATTTGCTAAAGCAGCTTGTACAATAAAATGTTAATTTTATCTGTATAAAGTTTCTGGACTTAGCTAAAGAGAAAGTGTTTCGAAAGTCGTATAGTCTTTTTTTCATTTCATTCAAAGGAAGATATTTATTATTAAAGAATGGACAAGATTGCTAAGAGGTTTCATCAAGTTAGATTTCAAGTTAGATTTCAAGCTGATTATTTTCAGCAGTTACTATATGGAGGGAGGGCAATATAGAAGAAAAAGATGGTAGAAAAAAGTCTTGGAGCCGGGCTCGGTGGCTCAGCCTGTAATCCCATGCTTTGGGAGGCTGAAGTGAGTGGATTGCCTGAGCCCACAGGTTCGAGACCACCTGGGCAACTTGGCGAGACCTCATCTGTACAGTAAATCAAAAAATTAGCTGGGCATGGTAGTGCACGTCTATAATTCCGGCCACTTGGAAGGCAGAGGTGGAAGGATCGCTGGAGCCCAGTAGGTCGAGGCTGCAGTGGCCGGGAGCGGCCACTGCCCTCCAGTCTGGGAGCACAGAATGAGACTCCAACTCAAAAAAAAAAAGAAAGAAAGAAAGAAAGAAAGAAAGAAAGAAAGAAAGAAAGAAAGAAAGAAAGAAAGAAAGAAAGAAAGAAAGAAAGAAAGAAAGAAAGAAAGAAAGAAAGTCTTAGTAGTGATGATTTATACTAGAAACTGGATTAGATGATCTGAAACCATTACATTTTTCACAAGTAGTTTTTTTCTTTCAGAATCATAAACTAAAATTCAACTGCCAAGTAGGACAAGGAAATGATTGGAGGTTTCAGAGCCTACTCTTTCAACTTGTTACCTGTGGTGTTAACTAACAGTACATATTGTGCGTGCACCTGCAATGAAATAAGTAGTTACCACTTATTTACTATTTGCTGGACACTGTTGTGAGCATTTTAAAATACACATAGCATTTGTAATCATCACCACAAACATATGAAGTAGGAACTATTACTACCCCATATTACTGACCCCAAAACTAAGGCATAGAATGGTTGCATAACTTGTCTACAGTTACAAAGCTTGAAAAAGGCAACCAGTCCCAAACATCTGACCACTAGCTGTATGGGGCCTGGATGTTACTAGCAGCCTTACTTTTTATTTTTAATTTCATGTTTATTTTAGGGTTGTGGTATACATGTGAAGATTTGCTACATAAGTATATTGTATAATGGTGAAATTTGGGGCTCAAGTGAGACCTTTGTCCCCTGGTAGTGGACATGATACCTAAAGGGTGATTGTGGGAATCTTATTCCCCCTCCTTTCCTTCCAACTTTGACAATGCCCAATTTTTATTGTTCCTGCCTTTGTGCTTGCATGCCCAATGTTCAGGTCTCACATATGAGTGAGAACATGCAATATTAAGTTTTTTGCTTCTGGGATTGTTCATTTAGAATTATGGCCTCCAGTTGCATTCATGTTGCTGAAAAGGACATGATTTTGTTTTTCTTTTATGATTTCATAGTATTCCATCATGTGCATATACTACATTATTTTTGCAATCCACTTTTTTTGGGCATCTGGGTTGTTTCCACATTTTTGCTATTGTGAAAAGTGCTGCAATAAATATACAAGGGGGATCCACTTCCCCCCAAAAACCCCAGAAATATCTTTTGAATGATGGGCCCCTTGTAGTACACTTTGAATTAATTCCTCCGGATCAAATGGCCAATCAAAGTTTTTATCTGGAAGTTTTGAGAAGGTTCCATAATAGTTTGCATCATAAATATCCCAAGTTGTGGCAAACAGGTGACTTGTTCCTCTACCATGACAATGCACCTGCCCACATCATACTGAGTGTTCAGTAGTTTCTTTTTTTAAACCAAAAACAGCATGACTCCCATTTCCTACCCTCCTTATTCACCCAAACTTGCCCCTAGTGACCTGTTTTGTTTCCCCAGATGAAAAACATCCTCAAAGAAACTTTTGCTGATTTGGAAGAGTTGAAACAAAAAACGGCAAAAGTACCAAAAGGTATCAACATTGATGAGTTGAAAAACTGTTTTGAGCAGTAGAAAAAGCATCTTGATAGGTGTATTGTGTCATATAGAGAGTACATTGATGGTGACTGAAGTTTCCACATGTAAGACATTTTTCTAATAAACAAAATTTTTTTGAGGGGGGGTGCCCTCTTATACATGTGTAGGAGATCTTTTTGGTAGAATATTTTGTGTTCATCTGATTATGTATACTCCCAGAAGTGAAATTGCTGGGTCATATGGTGGCTCAATTTTTAGCTATTTGAGAAAACATCACATTGTTTGCAACAAAGTTTCAGCTAGCTTACATTTCAACCAACAGTGTAGAAGGATTCCCTTTTCTTCTCAGCCTCGCCAATGCCTGTTTTGTTTTTGTTTTTTTACTTTTTAATGATAACCATCCTGACCAGTGTGAGGTGATATCTTACTGTAGTTTTGATTTGCATTTCTCTGATGATTGGTGAATTTGAACATTTTTTCATGTATTTATTGGCTGCTTGGATGTCTTCCTTTGAGAATTGTCTGTTCATGTCCTTTGCCCACATTTTAATGGAGTTATTTGTTTTTTCTTGTCAATTCTTTTGAGTTATAGATCCTGGTTGCTAGGCATTTGTTAGATACATATCTTACAAATATTTTTTTTCCATTCTGCAGGTTATCTCCTTACTCTTTTGATGATAACTTTTGTTATAAGAAAAACATTTTAGGTTGATAATATCCCATCTGCCCATTTTAGTTTTTGCTGTATTTGCTTTTGGGGACTTGGCCATGAATTTAATTGCCTAAGCCAATGTCCAGGAGGCTGTTCCCTAAGTTTTCTTCTATAATTCTTATAGTGTGAAGTTTCACATTTAAGTATTTGATCCACTTTGAGTTAATTTCTATATATGCTGATAGGTAGGGGTACAGTTTGATTCCTCTGTATGTGGTTAGCCAGTTTTCTCAGCACCATTTGCTAAATATTGTTTTCTTTCCCCAGTATTTATTTTTGTTGGCTTTGTCGATGATGAGTTGGTTGGAGGTGTATGGTTTATATTCGGATTCTCTGTCCTGTTCCATTGATCTTTGTACCAATAACATGTTCTCTTCATTACTGTAGCCTTGTAGTAAAGTTTGAAGGCTGAAAGTATGATTCCTCCAGCTTTGTTTCTTTTGCTGAGGATTGCTTTAGCTATTCAGGCTCTTTTTCTTTTTTCCTCTATATGAATTTCTGTATTGTCTTTTCTACATCTGTGAAAAAACATCTGGTAATTTGATAGGTATTGTGTTTAGAATGACAGTCACAGAATTAGCAGAATGGACATTTTGGTAGTATGTATTCTCCTAAACCATGAGCATGAGATGTCTATCTATTTATTTGTATTGTCCATGATTTCTTTAAACAATGCTTTGTAGTTTTCATTGTAAACGTTTTTTACCTCTTTGGTTAGATGGATACTGAGGTGTGTGTGTGTGTGTGTGTGTGTGTGTGTGTGTGTGTGTGTGTGTTGAATAGAAATTGTGTTGTTGTTTCTTAATTTTTATTTTATTTCTTTTGTTCTCAGTCTGCTTGTTATTGGTGTATAGAAACACAATTTTTCTTTTTTTGCATTGATTTTGTATCTCAAGAGTTATTGAAGTCATTTATAAGTGTAAGGAGGTTTTTGACAGACTAATATTTTCTATGTATATAGTCATGTCATCTGCACTGAGGAATAATTTAACTTCTGTTTCTATTTGGGTGCCTCTAATTTCTTTCTACTGTTGACTTGCTCTGGCTAGGGCATCTAGTAAATAGGAGTAAATTACTTCTATCTAGTAATAGGAGGTTAGGTCCTCTGTTAAATAGGAGGAGTGGGAGTGAGAATTATTGTCTTATACCAGTTCTTAGGGGAAATGCCTCCAGTTTCTGCTCATTAAGTGTGATGTTGGCAGCAGGTGTATCATACATGGTTCTTACTGTTTTGAAGAATGTTCCTCTGATGCCTAGATGTATGAGGATTTTTATCAAGGAGGCATATTGGATTTCATCAGATACTTTTTCTGCTTCTATTGAGATAATTATGTGATTCTTGATTTTATGCCTTACCAATAATTTATTGATTTGCATATGTTTAGCCAGTCTTAGATTCTGGGAATTGAGCCCACCTGAACATGATGGATTATTTTTGAAATGTGCTGTTGAATAAAATTTACTGGATTCTTGATAAGAATATGTGCATCTATGATCATCAGGTAAAATGGCCTGAAGTTTTCTTTTTTGTTGTTGCATCTTTGCCACTTTGGGGTATCAGAATGATATTAGCTTTATAGAATGAGGTAGGAAGAATTTCTTGCTTCTCGATTGCTTGAAATACTTTCAGTAGGATTGATATTAGTTATTTCTTGTATTTCTTGTAGAATTCAGCTGAGAAATCTACACTTGGGCTTTTAGGGGGAAGGGTGGGCAGATTTTTTATTACTGAGTCAATTTCTTGGATTGTTATTGGTATGTTTAAGGTTTCAACTTTTTCCTGTTTTAACCTTGGGAGGTTGTTTTATGCCAGGAATTCCTCCATTTCCTCTCAATTTGCTAGTTTACTCACATACAGATGTTGGTAGTAATCTCTAATAATCTCTAATATTTCTTCAGGGTCAGTTGTAACATCACAGTTTTTTCATTTCTATTTGTATTTATTGGGATTTTCTCTGTCTCTTTCCTTTTTTCATTAAACTGGTTAGGGGGTTAATCTATCTTATTTATTCTTTCAAAGAACCATCTTTTTGTCAACTTGATTTTTTATATATTTTTTGTCTCTATTTGATTTAGTTGTGACTTTATTTTAACAATTTTAATTTTTCTACAATTGTGATGACTCTTTTCTTTCCAGTTCTCTCAGTCACAATGTTAGATTGTTTACTTGAGTTCCCTCTCTTTTCTGTGTATGTATGTGAAATGTTATAAACTTCTCTCTCAGTACTGCTTTCCTAGTATCTCAGGGCTTTGTATGTGTTGTATCTTTGTTTTCTTTTGTTTCTAGGAATTGTTTGAATTCTGCCTTGATTTTGTGCTAACCCAAAGTCATTCAGAAGTATATTGTTTACTTTCTATGTTTTGTGTGGTTTTTTTTGGTGGGGGGGATTCCTGTTGGTGATGATAATTATTTTTATCCCACTGTTATCTGAGAAGATGTTTGGTATGATTTAGACATTCTGAAATTTGTTCACTTACTTTATGTTCAAGCATGTGTTTGATCTTGGAGTATGTTCCATGTGCTGATGAGAAGAATGTATATTCTGTGACTGTTGGGTGAAGCGTTCTGCAGATGTCTATTAAGATCTAATAGGCTGAGAGTCAAGTTAAGGCTCTGGATTTCCTTGTTAGTTTTTTTCTCTATGATTCATCTAACACTATTAGTTGGGGTATCAAAGTCTCTGATTATAATTGTAAAGTTGTCTATGTCTGCTATTAGTTTAATTAGCAATTATTTTATAACTGTGGCTGCTACTATGTTTGCTGCATATATATTTAAGGTGGCTATTTCTTGTTCATGAATTGAGCCCTATCATTAATGTAGTGTCCTCCAGCATCCTTTTTAACTTTTATTGGTATAAAGTCTGTTTTATCTGATATAAGAATAATTATTCCTGCTCTTTTGTGCTTTTCATTTGCCTGGAAGATCTTTATCCAGCCCTTTGCCAGTGGTTATCAATTGCAGTGAAATGGGTTTCCTGAAGGCAATAAAAGGATAGATCATACTTCTTTATTCAATTTGCCCCTCTTTGTCTTTTGAGTTTTGTAGTCTGTTCACATTTAAGTTAATTATTAATATGTGGGGGGGGTGTCTCTGTCATACTGCTAATAAGAGGCTTTTTAGGGTTTATGGTCTGTGAACTCTTTGCTTTCTTATGCCTTTGTGATGAGTGGAACCATTCTTCTGTTTCTGTGATTAGAACTTTCTTAAGTATTTCCTGAAGAGCTGATCTGAAGGTTGCATATTCCCTTAGGGACTGGATTTCTGGGAAGGATTTTAATTACCCTTCATTAATGAAACTTAGTGTGGTGAGGTAAGATATTCTTAGCAGGAATTGCTTTTCTTTAAAAATGTTAAAGATGGGACCCCAGTCCCTTCTGGCTGGTAGGGTTTCTGCTAAGAAGTTTGCAGGCCTTCCTCGGGAAGTGGTCTGATCCTGTTTTTAGGATTTTTTAGTTCATGCTCATCTTAGTGAGATAGATTATTGTATGTCTTGGGGATGGTTTTCTCAAGTAACACCTCACAGGAATTCTTTAAGTTTCTTACATGTGTATGGCCACCTCTGTAGTGAGATAAGGAAAATTTTCTCGGGTGACATCTTGAAGGCTGTTCCAGGATATTCTTAGTTTCCCTTCTCTTTCAGGGATGCCAGTAAACAACAAATTTGATATTTTTGCATAATCTCAAGCCTCTCATAAGCTTTCCTCATCTTATTAAGTCTTTTCTCCTTGTTGTTTTTTGTTTTTTTGGGGGGTGGGGACTTGGTTTGTTCAATATTTTGATCCTCAAGCTCTGAGATTCCTTTGCCTGGTTAATTTTGCTGCTGATACTTGCTATTGTGTTCTGAAAGTCTAGAAGAGAAGTTTTATTTCCAGAAGCTCAGTATGATTTTTCTTAGAATGGCTAGGTCAGCTTTTACTTCCTGCACTGTTTTTATTGCTTGGATGAGAAGGATATTTACCATCTCAAGAATCTCATCAAATGTATTTGTCATCCATAGTCTGAATTTCATGTCTGTTATTAGGGACAAATAATTCTGGATGAGTTGCATTGCTTGGGATCTGGGAACCCTTTTTGTAGGTGTCAACTCCTTAAGGCTTTGGGGATTAGTGGTGTTTCCCCCCAGGTTGTCCTTATCTGTGAGTGTAGATTCTTCTCTTTTTAGTTTGTCTTGCTATATTTTTATTAGATAAGGTTGCTACTGTTGGGTTGGCCACTTGTGGATTTGTTTTTGCTTTTTGCTTGGTCTCTCTCCTCTGGTTCACCTGGGGGGAGGGGTGACTGTGGTGGAAGGAAGGATGACAAATTAGGAAGAAACTGTCTGGCACTGCTTCACCAGTGCAGTCTGGTAGGGACAAGCAAGACATTTTCTCTAGTTCAGAGGACTTCCCTTCCCTCCCTTCCAGCACAGGAACCAGGGTCCTGACTGGAGCTCCCACAGTCTTCTCTCCTGACTGCATGTCTTGGCAATGGAATTGATAGGTAGCCAGGTAGAGCCCTGTGGCTCTATTCTGGCTCTGGTGTTCTTAGGAGTGTGGAGTGATCTCCTTGCATCTGGGTGGAGCTGACTTTTCATCCAGGTGTAAAAGAGAAGGAGTAGAGAGTTATTCTCTCAGCCAGCAGGTGGGTGGCTGCACCCTGCAGAAACCCCCAAACTTTTAATTCTCACTCAGTTCTGTGAGAATAGCTATCCCAACAATGGCAGTCCACTGGAGACAAACCATGTCTGCAGCTCTGACCTGTGGCCACCATGGAAGCCTCATTTTTCTAAGCACAGTTAAAACAAACCTGAATATTCAGTCATAACCAGACATACTGTCCTCTTTAAACCAAACAGTTAATACAGGGCAAAAGAGGGAGATTTGAGGAAAATAAGCTATAAAATAAAATTTTATGAATTAAGTAAAATAGAATAGAATAAAACCATTTCTTGAAGGTATGTGAGTGGGAGGGACATTTTCATTATGACCATAAGGGGAGCCTTAACCAAGAAGGCCTTAGAATGTGCTGTGTGTACACACATATACAACATACAATTTCAAAAATTGTTAAGTTTTTTGGTTTGGGGTACTTGCAACTAACAAGATCAGATTATCTCTTTAATTGTTTTCTACAGGTCTCTGCAGGAAGGCATCTTTCAAGGAAATATGATGACCCCAATCTTAATCCAATCACTTTGCTTAGAAAATATTGTTTTCTAATTAGCCAGGCCTGATTCCTTTGACATCAAGTAGGAGGGCAGAATCTGCCATGATTGAATTGTGTGTAATGGGGTTTCAGCAGAGAAACAGGAGGACTAGTATCAGGGAAAAAAGTAAAGAAAAGGTATGCTAGATACAGTAAAGCTGTTAATACCCTATAGTTTATTACATGCAGTAGTCCAGATAAGAAAAGATGAAGATTTGAACTAAGATAGAGAGAATAAAAACAGGAAAAAGGTGTTCAACATCACTAGTCATTAGGGAAATGTAAATAAGTAAAGTACAATGAGATGCACACCACACATCCACTGGAAGGTTAAAATTAAAAAGGCTGAGAAGAGCAGGTATTAGCCAGGATGTGGAGAAACTGGAGCCTCATACATTACTGGCAGGAACGTGAAGTGGTACAGTCACATTAAAAAATAGTTTATCCGTTTTTTATAAAGTTAAACATATGTTTATCACATGACCCAGCAATTCTGTTTTTATATATCTGCCAAGAAAACTGAAAGCCCATGCTCACATAAGGACAGGTACACAAATGTTCACAACAGCATCATATATAATATCTCCAAACTGGAAACAATCAAAATGTCCATCAACCGAACATAGATAAACAAAAGTCTGTGTAACTATATAATGGGATACTACTAAGAAATAAACCAAAAAAATGTACTGACACACAATGCAACATGGATGAACCTCAAAAACCGCACACTAAGTGAAAGAAGTCAGTTACAAAAGATCACATGATTATAGTTATATGAAATGTTCATAAATGGCAATTCATAGAGACAGAAAGTATTTGACAGAGACTCAGCAAGTGGGAATTTGCTGCAAATGAGTCCAAGGGAACTTTTGGAGTTCTAAAAGTGTTTTAAATTTGGGTTGTGGCGATTGCTGCACAGATGTATAATTTTACCCTAACTCATCAAACTGTACACTTAAATGGGTAGATTTCTGGTTTTTAAATTATATTTCAATACAGCTATTTAAAATCATGTGGGGGGAAAGGGTATATGAGAAGATACATTTAAAAGAAGCAGGGGAAGAAGAATACAGAATATTCTAGACTCAGTGGCTGATTGTTTCTGAGAGATGAGTGGGAAGAAAGAGCTGAGGATGACTCCCTGGTTTTTTGATGGAGAAATGGGTAATAATATTTAACAAACACAAGAAAAATAATGAGTGAGTTCTCAAAGAAACAACTGTTAAACTATGCCTATATGACCTTCTTTATTTTTAAGCATAACAACTCTGTTTTCAAATCCCTTAAACATTTAGAATTAAAAGATTTCACTGCCTTTTTTCCTTCATTCTTACCAGTCTTGGTTTTTTAAAGGAAACACTTTCAGAAAGTCTGATACAGAGAAAACTAAGAGTATATTAAATCCCAGGCAAGGCTGCTCTGGTAAGGATTGCATTTTATTTTAGGAGCACAGAGGCTAAGATACCTTTGGAAATCATGGCCCATTAAGGATATAATAAGCCTCTTCCTTTTTTAGCCTCTTCCCTGAAGTAATTGAAGCTTCCTCTCACAGTTACATGAGTCGAATAGTACATTATCTCAGGGGACAAAATGTCTACTTATAAGCCAGTTAATTTTGTCTTTTCTGGCAATAACTTACTTTGGACGAAAGCTAGTCTTCCCTAAGTTTCGAAGAAGATGGACATGCTAAAAGGGTATTCTTCTGAGGTTTTTTTTGTCTCGTTTAAGAGAATCCCAGTACCTGATCGCTTTCTTAGAAGTTTCTCCGAGTTAACTTTTCATTAGCTTATGAACAAATGTAATCTGACCACAAAGCTATCTAGAAACGTTTTTGTACCAATACATTGAAAATAAACTTAGCTGGAAATATTCAATATAAAATTATTTAGCACTTGTTTACAAATAAATAAATGATCTATAATTACAGAGTTTTTTCAAAAAATAGAAAGAATAACAGATTCTATAGAGCATATGTTCATATTCATATTTCCTATCACACAATAGCACTGCATATTGGTTCTTTTATTACTAGCTTATTTCACACAATGTTCAGATAGCATACATCATTTTATTTTGAAAAGCATTTTGTATTTTGACCAGAAACTAGGGTTGGAAGAAGAAAAAAATGCTAATTTTATTACTAGAAGGTATAAAAAGTTCTGTTTGTGACATCCAGATTCACTATTGAACAAAGGTATGCTTCCTATTTTGGTGGAAATATCCAGTTATTCTTCTGAGATGTTGGAAATCTATGTAACATGGTTATAGCTGGCAGTAATTGCCTGCTTTGTTCTTGGCTAGAGGGATCTAGCTTCTCCACTTTACCCACCAAGAAGTTGCAAGGGTACTTAGCCCTTGTTATGTAGCACAGTCAAATTTTTGATTCAAACCATTTACTACAAATTCAGCAACAATGCCTTATGGTCTTAGCAACTAGTACATGATCTTTACAAGCTAAGTCTTGAATGAAGTCTTAATTATCTTCATCTATATTTTTAGCAGGTCACCAGTTATAATGGCTCAAGAAATAACTGTTACGCCTCCACACTGGCATTTTCCTAAACAGTTTGTAAAATGTTTTTGTATCTATACATAACAATGGTGTTTTTTGAATAAATATAAAAAGATAGAAGGAAGTTCTTTTGCAGTCCCCCACCTTTTTTTTCTATTCATAAATTTGTGGATAAGTCACAAGTCTTTTCAACTTCCTCTAAAATCTAAGAGAGGTGTATCTATCAGTTTAATAAGCAGGCATCAAAGAGAATAGAATCCTGTATTTTAAGGAACAATATTTTAAAAAAGGTCTTTGAATGTAATCTCTCTTAGGTGACAAGAGGACCAAAAATATTTCCAGATCACTGGGTCTGATGGGGAAACTACAAATAAATGTTCTTACCTCTAGTTTACAGGAAATAAGACCACAGATGTACTTCACTTTAAGAAAATCCAATATACATGAAATTTTAACTAATTTAGGCAATGATTGTTCAAATTATAAAATGATTCTTTTCATTAAAATGAAAAGTCATTAATAGATATTTGTTACTGAGAAGTTGTATGGTTTAAAAAAAAGACAGGGAGTCACAGCTAAATTAAGTAGGAGATTAGACATCACTGCTTAATGAAGATAAATTTGAAGTAAAGGTGAAATGTTTCTGAAATTGGATCATAAACAATTAGAAAAAAAGTTGATTAATAAAAATTGGATTTGCTGTAACTATTTAATAAAATGAGGCACATCCAAAATGTCTTCCTTTTTGTAACAGTATCCATGCCGTTGCCTGTTGCCTCTCCCCAAACAACTGTTAATAACTTGGTCCCAGGAAAAGTGATACTATATTTCAAGCTTGTGTGGTGGGACTGGTTGCCTAGCATTGCAGTAAATTTTACACAACAGTTGGCAGATGGATCAGACTAGCTCGGCTAAATGAATTAAGCAATCACATAATACTGCAGGGCATATTAAGGAGGAATGTCCAAATTAGAGCACTTGATACTCCCTTCTTACAGTCCCACTTCCCCCAGTATAATGCTTTGGCTGAGCAAGCTGTAATTTGATATTAAACAAGGTTCTTATTAAGTAGATACAATGAAATAATGCTGAGTTTTTGTTGCATTAGTAGAGTTAAATGCATTTTATTAGCACTCATTAGAAGGAGGAAAACTTGGAACTAAGGATTCATTAGACAAAAGCAGCCCCTGTTAGGTAGAGAGATTAAACTGCTTGGGGCCAGAGAACAGGATCCAGGCCACACACAGCAGATTCTGAAAGTGTGTCCTCTCTCTCCATGACTAAAATGTCTGAGAACAGTTTAAGGGAAGAAATGTTAGGTTTAACTGCAGGTCAGCTGAAAATATGTGCTTCTTTCGAAAGCTGTTAATTTGACAAAAGGCAGAAGCCCCAGAAAGAAAACATGATTATGATTTATGTTTTAGATTTGAAAGGAAGTCGTTTTACTATCAAGACTTGAGAGAAAAAAAAATTATTACTAGCTATACAATTTCGAAGGACATATCATGAAAATTGCTTTCATTCTATTTTGATCTTAGGGAAAAGAACCCATTGAGTGGAAACATTTATGTATAAAATAAGCATTATTTCTTAAGCATTTCAATAAGCATATCAACCACATAAGTAGAAAATATTCCTAATTTAGACAATTTGAGTAGCTTACCTCAATCATGGCTTAAATTCTTGTTCTAAATGACTTGCTTCTTTAAGGCCTCAACAGTAGCAGCATACATATTCTTCTTTAATCATTAACACTCAAAGTACACAGGAATGAAGACTGGACCAAGGGGAGTTAAGTGAGATGTACACACACACACACACACACACACACACACACACACACACACACAACCCTGAATTGCTCTGAAATTAAAGTTTTTTCACCAAACATAAAATGAATAATATTTTGAACAGCTATCTTCACTTAACTAAAATTCACTAAATATAACTTTGAGCTAAATGGCTATATAATGTTTCAAATAACCCTGGAACTTCAACATTTGAGAGTTTGATTGTCTTGTTATTTCTCTATGATGCCCTCTTATGCAGTCCAATTTTGTGAAATGTGTTCCGTTACTGGCCAATTAACTCTTATTGCATCTCTACACTGATGTTTCTGTCTCTTGAGTTCTAGCCTGATAACCTCCATGGATGGCTGGAGGTTCACCTCTGGCTGTTCTACAAACTTAGTATGTTCCAGACCAAATTCATCATCAATCCTCCCAAGGTTTTCCTATTTGTCCCTGTTAGTGCTACCACTATTCTCACAGCCATCTAGGTTTGAAACTTTAGCAGTTTTTTCTTTCCTGTCTCATGCAATCAGTTTATTAATATCCTGGATTTGCTTCTACAACAGACTGACATTCACTCTTTCTCCTCCATTACAGTTTTACAAGTCAGATCTTCTTCAGTTTTCATTTGGGCTATTGTTGTAGACTTTACAATGGAAAGGTCTTCCATCTCCTTTGTTCCCAGTTATACTCCATTTGTGCGCACAGATGCCAAATTAATCTTCCAGGAGCACAGCTCCAAATGAGTAGTTTTTATTGCCTAAAATCCTCAGTTGGTCTTTATTGTCCCAATATACAAAATGAGCATGATATGATCTATCACAGAGTTGTAGAGTTCAGACAAGATTACTACATCAAACCCTCTACTCTAGAGTTATCACACAGTCAGTGCTCAGTAAAAAGCATTTACTATCTGTAGTCCACACTTTATTATTTGGTCAACCTGAACTGTTTATTGGTTTCCATATATGTTACCCATAATTCACTTTTCTTTGTATGTTCTCATTCAATTCTTCTAGCTTGGATTACAGTGCCCTTATCTATTCAAATTCAAATTCTATTCATCCTTTGGGACTTGATTCTAGATAAGCCTTCTCATACTCTCTGGATGTAAAAATTATTATTATCTCTACTCTCAACAACTATGGCACTTCAGTTAGAATTCTTTAATTATTCTTGCCACTTTCTTATCAGTTTGTTAAATGTTGAAAGTTAGGGACAGGATTTTACACCTAATTTATCTTTATATCTATTATTTCTCAATGACTACATTATAGAGCTCTGCACAACTCAGAAATCTGTCCATGACTCTCTCCTCTAACTTCATCTTATGATCTTATGTCAGTGTAGAACTGGAATGCTGTGGAACTTGAAATGAAACAGAATTTGTGTTTGACAGAGTGGTGCTCAATGCTCAGATGCTCACACTAGTATGCACAAGTTGAAAATAGATTTTCTTCCTGTTTTATCAATTTCTCTTATCAGTTCAGCATAAACAGACAAGTCTTACTTAGAATATTATAGAAAGTTTATTTTGGTTATTGCTTTGTACTTTTTTATTGAGATAGCTCTACAAGTCAATATTCTTTCATTTCCATTTATGCTCCCTTATGAACTCCCTTTTATATGACTATGTACCAGCGATAGCCTTGATGTGAACTACATATAACTCTGGCACCTAGGACAGTCCCATCCTCATGAAGGTATTCAGACTGTATTCACCAAGCAATAAAAAATACTTAAGAATTTTCCAAATGAAATCTTTGGTCCCATAAGTCTTGATCCTATAATATATTTTAGCTAGTCTAAAAACAATTATTTTACTCTTGTCTAAAACAATTCTTTATTGTGCTTATAAAATAAAAAGGAAAAATTTGAAAATGCAACAATAAGAAACAGTTAAATAAACTCTAGTATTAGAAGTGGTAGAAGTAGAAGTAACATCAAGAAGTTACACTTCTTGAGTCATGGCTCTAGCAGGTGTTCTGCTGCTGATCTTAGTGAATCTTCAAAATATCTACAATAAGTATGTTTATTATACAGATGTAAAAGCTGAATCAGGGAGTCTAAATCATTTGAGAGAGAAATAAAGCCCATCTCACTGAGTAATGACTATACTACCCAAATAAATCTACAAATCAGATTCAATCCCTATAAAAATTCCAATGACATTTTTGCAGAAATAGAAATAGCAATACTATAATTCATATGGAGCCATAAATGACCCCAAGTAGTCAAAACAGCCTTAAAAAGAAGTCCAATGCTGGAAGTTTTATACTTTCTGACTTCAAAATATATTAAAAAGTTACAGTAATCAAAATAGTATGGCATTGGCATAAAGACAGACATGTAGACCAACAGAACAGAAGTGAAAGCCCAGAAGTAAACCGTAAACCCACACATAAAAGGTCTAATAACCTTCAACATTTGTCCCCCCAAAAAAGGTAATGAGAAAACTGGGTATACACATGCAAAAGAATGAATTGGATCCATGTCTTATACTGTATACAAAAATCAACTCAAAATGAATTAACGACTTAAGTGTAAAACCAGAAACTATAAAACTCCTAGAAGAAAACATAGGGAAAAATCTTCTTGACATTTGTCTTAGCAATGGTTTGTTGGATATGACAACAAAAGCACAAGCAACAAAAGCAAAAATAGACAAGTAGGACTATCTCAAACTAAAAAACCTCTGTGCAGCAAAGGAAAAAAATCAAGAGTGAAAAGGCAACCTATAGAATTAGAGAAAATATTACCACAACATATGTCTTTTAAGGGGTTAAGATCCAAAATACATAAAAAGTGTGGCATATACATACAATGGAATATTATTCAGCTTTAAAAAGGAAGACAATTCTGACATGTTTACAACATGGATGAAACTTGAGGATCATGTCAAGTTCCTTAAAAAAAACGAAAGAAAGAAAGAAAGAAAATCAACCCCATTATAAAGTGGGCAAAAGATATGAAAAGACACTTCTCAAAGGAAGACATCCAAGCGGCCAACAGACACATGAAGAAATGTTCAACTTCACTAATCATCAAGGAGATGCAAATTAAAACTATACTGAGATACCACCTAACTCCAGTCAGAATGACCATTATCAATAACTCAAAAAATAACAGATGCTGGAGAGAATGTGGTGAAAAGGGAACACTACTACACTGTTGGTGGGAGTGTAAACTAGTGCAACCTCTGTGGAAAGCAGTGTGGCAATTCCTAAAAGCTCTAAATATCGACCTCCCATATGACCCCACAATCCCCCTACTGGGAATACTCTGAAGAACTCAAATGACACTATAAAAAAGACACCTGCACACATATGTTTATCGCAGCATTGTTCACAATAGCAAGAACCTGGAACCATCCATGCTGTCCATCAAAAAAGGACTGGATTAAAAAAATGTGGTACATATACATGATGGACTACTACATAGCCATAAAAAAGAACAAAATCATGAATCTCGCAGCAACCTGGATGGAACTAGAGTCTATAATACTGAGTGATCTCTCACAGAAACAAAGATCTGAGTATCACATGTCTCACTCATATAGTGGACCTTGAACATCTATCATAACACTATAAGAAAAGGATTGACAGTGGTGGGAAACTATAGGGGGGAGGGAGGGGAAGGGAGGTGGGATTAACAGTAGTCAATATCTGTCTGGGGATGGGGAGACACCCCTTATCAACAGAGTTGCCTGAACGATGCATATTTGTATACCTAACCCTTAACTGTACCCCACAATTTAAAATAAAAATATGTTAAAAAAAAAAAAAAGAAAATCACCATTTAAAAACAAACAAAAAGCAGAATGAAAACTACCTAGCTAGGGTAATGTGTGTGACATCAGATTTCAGTGCACAAGAAATGCAACTTTGATATTATTTTCTATAATCATATTTAATTTATCTTTTGGTCTCCTATATGCCCAGTAAAGGAAGGGTTATTTCAGCCAATTCAACAATACTCTTCACTTCAGGCATAATGGCTGCATAACCAAAATGGCAAGGAATGGGAGGTGTTACATATTTTGGATCACTTATTAGTTATTGTATATCAGTATTTATTCTAAAATTGTTTATAAACTTGATAGGGGACAGATCACAATGGGATTCTGAGCTAGATTTCTTTTAGTCTCTGCTATGTCTTTGTCTTTACTCTGTCAAAGACAAAATACAAATTTCCTCAACCTCTGAGTAAATCAGTCTGGGATTTGGCTTCTCCTGCTATTTTTTTAGATGCACACGGACAAGGAGGAAGAGAGACTAGCTTGCTGGAGGCAGTAATCTTGAAAGCACAAAGGAAGTTAGCCTACCTTTGTAACTTTAGGATGGTGCTAACTACATGGCAGCCAAGATACAGAAAGACCTCGTGTCCTTTGTAACAGAAGTAAAGCAATGGGTCAAACCTCACCTGGAACACTTCTAACATTGAACCTCCATGTATAAGGACCATTAAATGACCTTTAGTTTTTATGTCAGTTTGAGTTGGGCTATCTCCTAACCTACAAGAGAAAGCATTGGAACAGACACAGGAAGAACATGTATTGACCCATTACCTTAATGAAATTGTAATTCAAATTCACTGAGCCTCAAAGAGTCTTCCTCTAAGAATTTGCATTTGGTTCTACTAGATAACAGGAGGGCACTACCAGTGTTGTGCTAAGTTAGATCAAATTCATGAATTGAGGGGTTGTGGATCTCTCATGTAATCTAGGTTGAAAATCTACACAAAAGCATAATTTTTATTCACATCTCTACTGGAATGTAGCTCTTGGGCCCCCAGTAGAAAGTGTGAAAATTTCCCTATAGTCATAGTTTATATGGAAAGGTCATCAAAACCAATACTGATTTTGTCTCCATATAAACTTCTCCAAGATGATAGCAAAAGGTTTCTTATTTGACTGGTAAAGAAGGAGACCTGATGACTGGTGTAAACTATTCCAGGTGATTTTATGCCCCATTGCTGAGCTGTAAATTGTATGTAAATCTAAAGTTGACAAAGCGGAACATTTTTTAAAAAAAAGATAATTAAAGGGAATAATTCACATGTGCTATGGATTATCAAGATTCCTAAAATAGATTTCTATTGAATAAACATGCTTCCTTTTTTTTAATCTTCCCTTCTTTTGGTTGCATGATTAGGATGCCACATTAAAAATCTTATGGTGATTAATAATACAATAAAAGAGCAGGGCTCGGTGGCTCAGCCTGTAATCCTGCGCCTTTGGGAGGCTGAGGTGAGTGGATTGCCTGAGCCAGCGGGTTTGAGACATGCCTGGGCAACTTAGCGAGACCTCATCTCTACAATAAATCAAAAATTAGCTGGGCATGGTAGCGCATGCCTGTAGTTCCAGCTACTTGGAAGGCTGAGGCGGAGGGATCACCGGAGGTCAAGGCTGCAGTGGCTGGGAGCTGTCACTGCACTCCAGTCTGGGTGACAGAATGAGACTCCAACTCAAATAATAATAATAATACAATTAGAAATTATTAAGGTTAGAAGGGGGTTTAGAGGTCATCTAATTCAGCAGGTCTAACTTGTATTTCCTTAGTAGTGAAAATTTTTCTTCAAGTAATCTGTTACATGAGAATTCAATATAGAAAGCAGATGAGAGTATAACTTGTGTCACTTTTCACCCAACCCTGCCTTTATCTGTGGCTGTAACAGTCTATCGTTCTGATTTCTCCTTTGTCTCTTTAGTTTCAGAGCATATCCTGCTGATTTCCAACTTTCAGTGCCCTTGCCTATGGGCTTCCCTTAAGTGTTGAAGCCTATTCAGCATGTGTGCACAGTAGGTAAGAAATGCTGTATAGTCCAGACCGCATTTCTGAAGCAGTTCTCAATCTACAAATTTCCAGCTCACTTGTCCCTCAGATGGGAGAACTGTGATACATATGTACACAAAGTATGGTCCACAGATACCTGGGGATCCTCAAGAAACTATTGTTGTAATCATTTTAAAGTGTTATTGCCTTTTGCACTGTGTTGACATTTGCACTTACAGGCCAAAAACAGTGTTGGGAAACATGCTGGACCTTTGCATGAATCACATGGTGAAACCTGTTGTACTAGTTATACTAGTAGTGTATTTTTCATCATCTTATACAGATGGGGGAGCAGTTTCAAAGATAATGATTAGAGGCACTCACCTCCTGCATGCAAAGAAAACAATGAGTAGACAACCACATCATGAACAGAGCATCCAAGAGAGAACACTGGAATTCAGCAAGGAAGTGATAGGGAAGAGACATGGTTGAAAGGAAAGCAGCTGGCCTGGCCAGGATCAGCTCAGAGCTAAGAGGAATTTTCCATTGTAGGTCAAAGTAAGCAAGAGATCCTCAGAGGTCCATGTTCTCATCATGAACTTCTGCAGTGCTAGCCATAGGAAACTCCCTCAGCTCTTGTGGGCCTTGAGACTAGTAGAAGTAGGTAGCTGCCTAAAGTCCACAAGGCAGCATCATTTCAGAGAAGGAGTTGTGTTCTCTCTCATACACCCCAAAGTCCAAGCAGCTGCAGCATTTTGAAAGTCTACTCCCCATTAGACTATATACTGTTCTGGCACCCAACAACATCTACATCTTAATATCCTGGGGCCCCATTAACATCCTCCCATATCTACCAAGAAAACAGAAGCATCTTAATACCAAATAAACCCAGCAGTGTGGCTGGGTCCCCAGCAGTCTAGTTCATACAGTCTCTTACACCCCAGGGAATAGGCAGTATTACACACCAGAGAAGATTCTCCCAGGACAACGGGAGCAGAAGTGTGTGCTCTCAGAGCTTAAGATCTGCCTGGCTGTGGCTGCGGCTACGGACAGCAATCCTGTGCTCTCCAGTAGCAGGGAAACTGCATACCTCACACAGCTTCAGGGGGACTGAGGACCAGCTTGCCCATATACCATCCTGTAGCCTGAGAAGAGATTTACCCTAACCACTCCCACCATCACCAGTGCTCAAGCAAACCATCTGGCATCTGAGGGTCAATCCAGCCCACTCACCACCAGCAGTGCCCATGCACACCCTTTGGGGGCCTGAGTTCAGGCCTTCTCTGCCCACCACTGGCATCTGAGCATACCACTTGACAGCCTGAGTGTGGGGGTCCTGCCCCTGCAAGAATCAGGGTCCTTGGTAGTTGAGACAGTGTCAGTGATTAAACTGGAGGGATAGATATAAAGAGAAAGAAAGGGGCATAAAAGAAAGACACTGGACAACTGTTCAGATTGAGCAGAAGCCATTTAATGGGTATAATCCCAGGGCTTTTATCCCCAAACTCTGCAAAGTTATCATCACAGGAACTCCTGCTGCTATGGTCACACAAAAAGTAGCATGTGCCTTTCACATAAACAGGTCCAGGTGCACACAGGACACTCCCCACTCTCAAGCAGATGCATTTTTCAAACATGAAGAAAAACATGAAATTCTTATCCAGTTTCTATGTACCCTTAATTGTTTATAGCCACATAACATCATTCAATACTTATACCTGAAACCAACATAATGATATATTACCTTTTACTATTCTATGCTAATTCAAACTGGTTTCTATAAAACAGTTGGTGCTATGGTTACACTCTCCTAGCACCAGCCGGCCTAATTCAAACTTCACTGACCCCACCCCCCCAATCAAACTGAACTAACCACACTTCTATAATAAAATGGTTACTAAAATTTTCTTAGTCTATGTAAACTATTTTCTAAAACCTATATCTATAAATTTCTCAAATCACATCAAGAGAACCTGTGACCTGCACTAAGGGTCCTCAATGTGACTCAAAGTCAAATTTGAACTGTTTAAAAGCAAAAAACCATAAACTGTGGAAAATGGGAACAATAGACTCCCAGGTTTAGCTGTGTACGTTCCAGTCTCAGAGTTTTCTGTTAGAGCCAGCAGGAGCCTTCCTGGTAGCGGTGCCAAATGGAAAAGGAGGGAGGGAATGGGGTCAACAGTTCCCAAACACATCCTAGTGGTCTCAGGGTCAACGGCCCTTCCTGATCCCTAATGCTCAGTGGGCCTCCATGGCCAGCTCCCAACACCTGAGGACTTAACTACCTAAACCTATCACAGCTGACAGTCATGTATGCTGACCAGGGATCCAAGAATCTTCACACTAGACCCACTGATACTGCCAATGGCATCCAAGAACTTGCCTGCCTAGCATTCTTGTTCCCAGCTTCTTGTTCCAGCAAAGCTCCATCACAATTTCCACTATTAACCACATAGTAAACTACTGAGGGACTCCCAGACATGACTAGTGTTAATAACAGCTGAAGAAATCATATAGAAACAACACTACTGAACCCACCTAGAATCAAAACCAAAGCACTCTATGAAAGCCAGTCCATATAGTAGGAAAAAGTAATTGTTATGCCAGATGTGCAGATATCAATGTAAGGATGCAATATACATAAAAAAGCAAGAAAACATGACATCGTCAAAGGAACGAAATAATTATGCAATAACAGAATCCCACAGGAAGAAAAAAAATCTATTAAGTGCCTGAAATAAAATTTTTAAAAACTGATACTTAGAAAACTCAATGAAATAGATGAGAACACAGATAAACAGTATGAAGGAATCAGGAAAACAACAATTTGAATGAAAAAAATCAACAAAGAGATAGGTAGCATAAAAAAAAACCCACCAGAAATCCGGGAAATAAAGAATTCAAGGAATGAAATAAAAAATAAAATTGAGAGTTTTAACAATAGACTAGGTTAAGAAGAAGAATTTCTGAACTTAATGTCCATTTAAAAAAAAAAACAGTCAGAAAATACACACACAGACACACTCATACACAGACACAGACACACAAAAAGCATTTTAAAAAATAACTAAGAAATGGAGAAAGCCCAAATGGCACAAAAGATACTATAATGCAAACAAATATTTGGATTTTTAGTGTTCCTGAAGAAGAGATGGGCGGGCATAGGAAACATTTTTAATGAAAAAATAGTGGAAAACTTTCCAAGTCTTACAAGAGATGTAGACATTCAGATACAGAAAGCTAAAGTTTCGATGCAAAAGATTAGGTTCAACCCAAAAACATCTTCTTCAAGGCACATTATGGTCAAACTGTCAAAAGTCAAACATAAAGGGATAATTCTAAAGAGAGCACGAGTAAAATATCAAGTCACATATCAAGAAATTCCATTATACAAATAGTGGATTTTTCAGCATAAGCCTTACAGGTCAGGATTCAATGGGATAATTTATTCAAAGAACTAAAAGACACAAACTGCTATCTGAGAATATTATGCCTAACAAAGCTAGTCTTCAAAAATGAAGGAGAAATAGTCTTTCCCAGACAAGCAAAAACTGAGAGATTTATCACCACTAAACCAACCCCACAAGAAATGCTTAAAGGAGTTCTACATCTTGAAGCAAAGGAATGATATCAACCATCATGAAAACAGATAAAAGAATAAAACTCATCAAGAGACCAGATATACAAATGAGAAAGAGAAAGAAGTAAAACATTATCATTATACAAAACAGCAAGTCATAAAGGTAAACAATAAAAAAGGAAGAAAGAAACAAAGGATATACAAAGCAATCAAAACAATTAACAAATGACAGGAGTAAGTTCTCACCTATCAATAACAAACTTGAATGTAAAAAAATGTAAATTCCACAATTAAAACATATGTATTAACTGAATGGGTAAAAAACCAAATATATGCCACTACAATAAAATCACTTCACCTGTAAAGATGCAAGTAGAGGGATAAAAAATATATATTGTATGTAAACAAAAAGCAACATCATGCAAGTGTAGCTGTACTTTTATCAAGCAAAATAGACTTCAAATAACAAAACATGAAAAGAGACAAGAAAGTCAATATAAAATGATAAAAGGATCAATTTATCAAAAGGATATAGCAATTGCACACATATATACACCCAATATTGAAGCATCCAGATATATAAAGCAAATAACTTTGGATATAAAGAGAGAAATAGAGCTGAATAACATCATAGTTGAGGACCTCAACACCCTACTTTCAGAATTACACACATCATCTAGACAGAAAATCAACAAAGAAAATGGGGCTTAATTTGCACTATAGAACAAATGAACTTAACAGATGTTTACATAATATTTCATTGAGCAGCTGCAGAATATATATTCTTCTCATCAGCTCATGAAATATTCTCCAAGATAGATCATATTTTAGGACACAAAGCAAGCCTGACATATTTTTTAAAAAATCAGAATTATATCAAGTTTCTTCTCAGACCACAAAGGAATAAAATTAGAAATCAATAACAAGGAATTTTCAAAACTATATAAATACATGGAAATTAAACAACATGCTACTGAATGACAATTGAGTCAATAAAGAAAGTAAGAAAAAAATCAATTTTTTGCATCAAATGAAAATAAAAACAACATCTAAAACATATAGGATACAGCAGAAGCAGTGCTAAGAGGGAAATTCATAACAATAAATGCCTATGTTAAAACAAAAAGTAGAAAATTTTCAAATAAACAACCTAATGATACACCTCAAAAAACTATAAAAGCAAAAACTACAAGGAACTAGAAAACAACCCCAAAATTAGTATAAGAAAATAAATAACAAACATCAGGTAAAAATTAAATGAAATAGAGACAAGAAAACTACAAAGGATTAACAAAACAAAAAGTTTGGGGTTTTTTTTGAGCCAAACAAAATTGATAAACCACTAACTAATCAAGAAAATAAGAAACAAGTCCCAAATGAAATAAAAAGCAAAAAAGGAGACATTACAACTGATGCCACACAATATATGGAATATAAAAGATCATTAGAGACCATTAGGCACAACTATAATCTTCGCACATTGGGAAATTCAGAGAAAATGGATACATTTCTGGGAACATACAATCTACCAAGATTGAACTAGGAAGACAGAAAAACCTGAAGAAACCAATAATGAGAAATGAGATTGAGTAAGTAGTAAAATGTCTACCAGCATATAAAAATGCAGGACTGGATGACTTTATTATTAAATTCTACCAAACTTGTAAAGAATAACTAATATCAATGCTTCTCAAAATATTTTTTTAAAAATGAAGAGAATTCATCCTAACTCATCCTATGAGGCCAGCATTGTTTTCATACCAAAACCAGACAATGACACAATAAAAAAGAAAACTATAGCTCAAAATCTTTGTTGAACATAGCTGCAAAAATCCTCAACAAAATACTAGCAAACCAAATCCAACAACATATCAAAAAGATAATAAATCATGATCAAATGGGATTTATCTCAGGAATGAAAAGATGGTTTCACATACACAAATCAATAAATAAGATACATCACATCAAGAGAATGAAGAACAAAAGCCCTATGATTATCTTAGTAGATGAAGAAAAGCATATGATAAAACTCAAGGTTTTTGCCTAATAAAAACTTTCCACAAATTAGGCATCAAAGAAACATACATCAACATAATAAAGACCATATGTGACAAACCCAAAGCTAACATTATAATGAATGGGAAAAAGCTGAAAGCTTTTCCTCTAAGAACTGTAATGAGAAAAGGATGCACACTGTCACCATTCTTATTCAACATAGTTCTGGTAGTCCTAGCCAGAACAATCAGGCAAGAGAAAGAAATAAAAGGCATCCAAATTGGAAAAAAGAAAGTAAAATTGTCCCTCTTTGCAGATGACATGATGTCATATCTAGAAAATCCAAAGACTCCATCATAAAACTCCCAGGACTGATAAACAAATTCAGTATAGCTGTAGGACAAAAAAAAAAAAAAGGAAATCAACATTGAAAAATCAGTAGTGTTGTATATGCTAATAACAAACTAGATGAAAAAGAAATCAAGAAGACAATCTTATTTACAATAGCTACAAAAAAAATAAAATCTATGAGTAAATTTAAACAAGGAGATGAGAGAGCTTTAAAAGAAAAACTACAAAATTCTGATAAAATAAATTGAAGGGTACACAAATAAATGGAAAGGCATTCCGTGTTCACGATTTGAAATAATTTTGTTAAATGACCATAGTACCCAAAGCAATCTACATATTCAATGCAATCTTTATTAAAATATCAATGATATTTTTTACAGAAATACAGAAAGCCTAAATTTTGTATGAATTGCAAAATGTCCCAAATAAAAAATAAATAAATAAATAAATAAAAGTTGATTTTAATGAAATAGAGTACAAAAAGTTCATGAATGTGATTTTCATTTCTACATTGATACTAACCTTTACGAAATTATCACTTGTCAAGTTTTAGTGTAGTATCAAAGAAGATTATACACAATTATCTGGAGGACTATTAAAACACACTTTTCTTTTTCAACCACATATCTGTTTGAAGCAAACTTTTCTTCAGTCAAAATATAGCAACAGATTGAATACAGAAGCATATCTGAGAATTTATTTTTTTCTATTAGTCCAGATATTAAAGAGATTTGTAAAAATTATGAAATATGATACCAATCTTCCCATCTTTTACATGAGAAAATATAACTTTTTCATAAAATATCTGCCATTTATTTAACCTGCAATGTGTTTAGTGTTACTGTAAAATTAATAAGTACATATTTTAAAATTTTATCAATTTTAACTTCTAATATAATCAATGTTTTTAGATATAACCTACACAAACAACAGCTTTTGGGGGTTCCCAGTAAGTTTCAATATGGTAAAAATAAAGTTCAACACTACTGTTTCTCAGTGTTTCTGAGTTCCACCGTAACACCAATCTTAAGCTGCTCACAGAGGTAATAGCACATGATTTTAGACTTACTTTTTTGCTCTGTTTCAGTTCTCCATTCACAGACCAATTTCTGAGATTAACTTCCAAATAAACAAATTATATGCAAATCTTTATCTTGGAGTCTATTTTTTGAGAAAACAAATGAAAAGATGTTCTTCCTTAGAACTCTTAGTTCTTCAAGACAAAATTTAACAACAAATAAGTTTAAATTTTTTACATTTGGGAAACAGTTTGGCAATTCCTCAAAAAGTTAAACATGGAGTTACCATAAGACAGGTAAAATAACATGGCCATTAGCATACAGATATTTATCTGTCTCCACTGCCCCACATTATTTTCATCAGCCACATCCTTCTTAAATAAATATGGTCCCAAGACCTCCACATCTATTCATTGTTGTCTTTTCTATCACTACCATGCAACAGTGGAGAATAAACATAGTCATGCCATGGATACTCCTTTGTATATTTGTCTCAGTATTTGAAGTACTTTTTAGTGTAGTATCCTTGGGGATTTAAACTATGAAACATCTTTCTGTTCACAATTCTTGTCTTATCATCAGTTATTTAATGAATCCTAAGTTCTTAGATCTCTTCTATGTCTGTGAGAAATAGGAGAATAAGTAATGAGTAAAATATACAATCTTCTTTCAAAGAACTTAAAATCACATATTCATTTTGTCATCCAAGTGCATGTGATATTATTGGGGAACACCACAAAAAACCCCAAATTAATTTATTTTTACATATGTGATTTATTCTTACATTTTTAAACTTCAGTTACCTTTAAAGTACTCTCCATCTGATGCACTACACCTATCTAGATGCTTTTTCCACTGCTCAGTTTTTGAACTCATCAATTTTGATGACTTTTAGTGCTTCCACTGTTTTTTGTTTTACCTATTCTATCAGCAAAATGTTTCCCTTTGAGAAATTTTTCATCCGGGGAAACAAAATGGTTGCTTAGGGTGAGATCAGATGAATAGGGAGGGTGGGGCACAGTGATCATGCTGTTTTGGTAAAAAACTGCTAAATACTCAGTGTGGTGTGGGCATGTGCGTTGTCATGGTGGAAGAACCAGTCACCTGTATGCCATGACTTGTTTCTTGCACAAATTATGATGCAACCTTCTTAAAACTTCCAGATGTAAACTTTGGTTGACCATTTGATCCAGAAGAACAAATTCCAAGTGTACTACAAGGGCCACCCTCCAGACGATAATTCTGTTTGTTTGTTTATTTGAGTCTCCTCTAGTATGTTCTAATCTTATGTGACTTTACTCATTGGCATTTCTTGTTTTATTTGTTCTATTCCCTTTGGGCAGGAGTCTGCTTATATTGCAATTTTTGATGATCACTCTGAGGGAATGTGTGAGAAAATAGAGAAAATCATAATCAACTGATATAGTTGGGATTGTTGTTTCCTCCAGATCTCATGTTGAAATGTGATCCCCAGTGTTGAAGGTGGGGCCTAGTGAGAGGTGCTTGGGTCATGGGGACAGATGCTTCATGAATGGCTTTATGCTGTTCTTACAGTAATGAGTGAGTTCTCACTCTATTAGTTGCCACATTAACGTGAGATCTGGTTGTCAAAATGAGTCATTATCCTCCCCACACGTCATTGCTTCCACGCTTGCCATGTGACACACCTGCTCCCTCTTTGCCTTCTGCCCCAAGAGCTTCCTGAAGCCTCACCAGAAACCTAGCATATGCCAGCACCATGCAGAATCATGAACCAAATAAACATTTTTTTCTATATAAATTACCCAGTCTCAAGTATTGATTTATAGCAACTCAAAACAGACTAATAACCAATGTTGACTTATTTTGTCTCTCTGGACTTTTATTTTTTATTTTTTGCATTGTTTCATGTGCAGATGCATAATAGCTGATGATTATTGATCACTTATTCTACATCATGCTTGTCTTTCATACAGTTTGCAAGGGATGAAGCTGAAATTCTTGTTGAGAGTTCTGACTCTTGAGATCATGCTGTCAGTCTTTCATTTTCAGAATAAGTAAAATTCACCAGCCTAACCCCTGTCACTTTTATTTCTTGAAGTCTAAATGACCAGCCTGATACGTTTCTCAGATTTCACACACACACAAAAAAATTGTGGTACTTGATTCTCCCCATCTGGGTAGTTTGGCAGCTCATTTTAGATGGGAAGTTTAGTTGGTTAAGCTATTTGGATTTTCATTTTGATCTGGCACCACTACCTGAAATATTTTTATAAAGTGAACTCTTTATGTATTCTAGAATTATTCACTACTAATAAGACAGTACTACAATACTCTTGTCAACTATTAAAGGAGTAAAAATTGTTATTTAATTTAAAAAATGTGAACTGTGTCAACTTTCTTTGGACTTAGTCTTTTAAAACTGATTTGGGACTTAGAGTTCTGAATAGAATAACTATGTTGGAAGCAAATGCAGTGCTCTTTTTCTACAATACTTTTCTTGGAAGCCAAGAATTTTATGTGTTCAGAGGAGGTTTATATTATACTCAAGTTTACAATAGGCTTCATTGGCACACCAACCACAATGGTAGACCTCTTTTTTTTATGAGCTCAGGGCTTTATAGGGAGGAAATAATATACAATAATTAAAAACTTCTGAAATTCCTGTTTGAAACTTATGATGAGCACTATTTCCAACAATCAGAGCAAAGTATTTTATTTCCAAAACAATCTGAAGACAAGGCATTTTTGTTTTCATAGAAAAAACAGCCAACAAGCATAATCATTTGAGCTGCTCCCTGTAACATGCTTTGCTGAGTATATTTAGAGCTGCTGAAGAGAACACACAGGAATATACAGCATGACCCAAGAACTGAGTTGTCTTGGGAATGGGGATTAAGACATTTTACCAGTGCATGCTAGGATTGAGATGAGGGGGTATTCATTACTTAGTTTTAATGGCAATTTGAGGGTTTGGCTTGGATAAAATCTCCAAGTGAAATTCTGATTCCAAGTGCAACAGAGCACTTTACTTAAATTTAATTTTTTTTAAAAAATTAATATGCTGTATTATTTTTCCTTTTGATTATAGGTCAAATACTCATTCACACACTCTTCATTCCTTTAAGAGTTTGGAGTACATTTTATGTGCCAGGAATGGAATGATTCTTGGAATATTAATGCAAATAAGATAGAGACCCTGCCATCAAAGTACTTTCAATTTAGCAAATATATGCCTATGGAAGAAAATATGAGAAAAATTTAAAGTACAAAAATAATTTTTAAATTAAATTTTATTTTATTATAGATATGTGAGGTACAAGTAAGGATTAAATACACAAATAGGCGGCATGCAGTTTAAGTTTGGACCTCCAACTGGCTCTCGCTCCCCCGGTATAGGAGCAGGTATTCTTTGTGTTTTTACATGTCCCTCTTCCCCTGGCAGTATCCAGCAATTGTCGAGTCCTCCCTTGTGCTAATGTGATTAATGTTCAGGTCCCTCTTACGAGTGAGAACATGCAGTATTCAGTTCTTTGTTTCTGTGGTAGTTCACTTAGCATGATGGCTTCCAACTCCATTCAATTTGCTGTGAAGTACATGATTTTGGTCTTCTTCATGGTTGTGTAATACTCCATTGTATGTACCACATTTTCTTTATCCAGTACACTTTTGATAGGTAGTAGATTGGTTCCATGTTTTTGCAACTGTAAACAGTACGGCAATAAACATACATGTGCAGTTGTCTTTTTGGTAGAATGATTTACGTTCCTTCAGGTATATTGCCATGAGAGGAATTGCTGGGTCATATAGAAGATCAATTTTCAGTTTTTTAGAAATTGTCACACTGTTTTCCATGGAGGTTGAACTAGCTTGCACTCCCACCAACAGTGTAGGAAAGCCCCCTTTTCTATGCATCCACACCAGAATCTGTTGTTTTTTGATTTATTAATGATGGCCATCCTTACTGGAGTTAGATAGTATCTCATATTTTTAATTTGCATTTATCTGATGATTAGTGAGGTGGAGCATTTTTTCATGTGTCTGTTGGCTGCTTTTATGTCATGTTTTGAGAAGTGTCTGTTCATGCTCTTTGCCCATTTTTCTATTTTTGTTTGTTTGTTTGTTTTTCCTTTCACTTGTTTTGAGTTCCTTGTAGATCCTGGATATTAGAGCTTTGTCAGAAGCATCATTTGCAAATACTTTTTTCCCATTCTGTGGATTGTCTCTCTTGATGGTTTCTCTCTTGATGGTTTACTCTCTTGATGGTTTCTTTTTTTGTCCAAAAACTTTCCAGTTTGATGAGGTACCACCTGCCTATCTTATCTTTTGTAGCATTCACTTTTCGGGACTTGGTCATAAATTCATTTCCTACTCTGATGTCTAAAGGGGTATTTTCTACGTTTTCTTCTAGGGATCCTGTAGTATGAGGTTTTATGTTTGGGTCCTTGGTCCATTTTGAGTTGATTTTTGTATTTGGTGATAGGTAGGGGTCCAGTTTCATTCTTCTGCATGTGGTCAGTCCATTTTCCTAGCGCCATTTGCTAAATATGGTCTCCTTTCCCCAATGATTGGTATTGGTGATTTTGTCAAAGATGAGTTGTTTGAGAGACTGTGTTTTTGCTTCCGTAATTTCTGGCCTCTTCTGTTGGTCTATGTGCTTATTCTTTTACCTATACCAGGCTGTTTTGGTTATTGTAGCCTTGCAGTGAAGTTTAAAGTCTGGAAGTATAATACCCCCCACTTTGTTCCTTTTGCTGATGATTATATTGGCTGTTCATGCTCTTTTTTGTTTCCATATGATTTCCGTATTGTCTTTTTCAGGTCTATGAAAACGATGTTGGAAATTTGATAGGTATTGCATTGGATCTATAGAACACCTTGGGCAAGATGGAAATCTTGATAATATAGATTCTTCCAATCCATGAACATGTAATGTTTTTCCATTTGTTTGTGTCATCCTTGATTTATTTGAGCAGTATTTTGTAGTTCTTGTTGTAAAGGTCTTGTATTTCTCTGTTAGGTGGATGCCAAGGTATGTATGTATGTATATGTACATATTTACTTATTTCTGTGGTTATTGAGAATGGGATTGTGCTTTTTATTTGGTTCTCTGCTTGTGGCTGATGTATAGAAATGCAACTATCTTTTGCACATCAATTTTGTACCCTGAGACTTTACCAAAGTCAATTATCAGTGTTAGGATGCTTTGGACAGACCCCATAGGGTTTTAGCTCCAAAAAGTGTTAGCTTAAGTTCCTATTTTCCTATTGGATACCCCTGATTTCCTTCTCTCGCCTGATTGCCCTGGCTAGGATTTCCAGGACTATGTTGAACAGGAGGGGTGAGAGCGGTCATCCTTGTCCCATTCTCCTTCTTAGTGGGAATGCTTCCAGCTTATGTCAATTGAGCAAAATGTTGGCTGTGGTTTATCATAAACAGTTCAAAAAGAAACATTTCAAAATTAATCCTATTTAGAATACCTATTACTGCATAACATGCTGTCCTGCTAGGGTGGCTGGAAAGTCACTCACATCACTGACAGTTGCTGATGGGAATGTTGAATGGGAAGCTTACCTAAGACTTTGGTCAACATCCTTTATTCTCCACATGGGTCTCTCCAGGGGTTACTGTGCTTCTTCATAGCATAGTAGCTAGATTATACAAGGCAGGAGGTAGATACACCAACAATCCTTTTAAGATTTGGATCTAGAATTTCCAGAATATTATTTCTGCCACAATCTATTGATCAAAGGCAGTCACAGGTCTGGTCCAGAATTAAAAGGCAAGTACATGTAAAAAAGAGAGGAATTGTCAGAAATTGGAGACTAGCAGTCACAAATGTATTAATAAAAAGTCAAACACATTAGACTTCTAACTCTCCCAAACTGTAAGAACTCACATGATTAGGTTGAATTCATTAAAATAACCCAGGATAGTATTTTCATCTCAAAGTCTTCAACCTTAGTCACATCTACAAAGTTCCTTTTGTATGTAAGATAAAATATTTGCATGCAAAGTTCTGAGATTGGTATGAGAAAATTTTTGGAGAAACCATTATTCTGCCTACTATACTTCTCTTAAAATAAAATAAACCCCAAACCTTCTTCTTTGGCTATTTGAAAGTTACATTTATTTTTCCATAGTGCTTGCCTAGAGTTCTTCTTTTTTGGTGCAATTATGTTAATCCATGCATCTCAGTTCTACTCTGTTTTAAAATACAAATTAAATCTAACTGTCCCATGAAGTCTTCCTCAACTATTTGATTCTTCATTGATCTTCCTCTTTCTGGATTTCCTTTTGCACTTTATCATTTTTGCCATGAAATGGCTCTTTTTGTTTCACAGTGCCATTCAGTTCTTCCCAGAATTTGTCAGCCTCTGACAAGAAAAATAGAGAACATGTACAGGGAAACACTACTCTGCCCTAGCTTGTCTTTGTTCATGCCTTAACTTAATAAAAACTCCTTTATTGCCTTCCATATTTTTAGTCTCTTAATACTTAAATCCATACTATATATTTCAGTCTAAATATGCTATCTACAACACCCTTTATGTTATGTTACATTTCCAATCAAAGTCTTTATAATATTTTCTATTGTTGCTATACTAAAAACATTTTGATCCTGAAGTCAATGACCATCTTCTTTGTGGCTACTACCTTTCTCTCTCAACATATATTTATTACTCAAAATAATATTCCAAAGACTTTTGTTTTTGTATTCAAAGAGGGGGAGAGAGAAAGGAAGAGAGACGGGAAATATGATTATTATTTTCTTCCTTCCTTTTTGGGGGTGTGGGTCTGGGTATCCAATTGTTTCAGCACCAGTTTTGAAAAGATTATCGCTTCTCCATTCTCCATTGAATTATCTTGGATCGTTTGTTGTAAAACAATTGCTAAATATGTATGCTACTCTTTCAAGACTCTCTATTCTGTTTTACTCATCTATCTATCTATCCTGAAGCCTTGACCACATTGTCGTGATTATTTTAGCTTTATAGTAAATCTTGAAATATCATGGTGTAAAAACTTCAACTTTGTTTCTTTTTCAAAATTATTCTGGCCATTCTGGGTCTTTTGCACTTCCTTATACATTCTTAAATCAGTTTTGCAATTCTACCAAAACAACAAAACAAAGAAGCAAAAAATTCTTGCTTAGATTTTAATTGTGATTGCATTGAATCTATAAATCAATTTGGGCAGAATTGGTATGTCAGTATTTAGTTTTTTGATTAATGAGGACTTATTTGTTTGGGTCTTCCTAATTTATCTTTGCCATGTTATACAGTTTTTGGTGTACAGTTGACCCTTTATTTCTGGGACTTCCACATTGGCAGATCCAACCAGTCACCTATCAAAAGTGTTTGGGAAAAATACAAAATAATAACAATACAACAATAAAAAATGCAAATTTTAAAACACAGTATAACAACTATTTACATACCCCTTACATTGTATTAGGTATTATAAGTAACCTATAGGTGATTTAAAGTAAATGGGAAGATGTATGTAGGTTACATGCAAATACTGTGCTACTGTACGTCAAGGACTTGAGCATCTTTATGTTTTGGTATCCACAACTGTCCTGGAGGTAATCCCAAATGGATACCAAGGAATGGCTGTATCTGTCATGCATATGTTTTGGTAGCTATATAAATTGAATTGAGAAATGTTCTCTTCTGATTCCTAGAAGAGATGTATGGAGCTGGTATTACTTCTTTGTTTGCAGAATTCACATGCAGAAAATTTCTTCTGCAAAAAATCAGATAGTAAATATTTTAGGCTTTACAGGCCATGCTGTCTCTGTCACAATTGTTCAAACCTATTGTTACAGCATTATAAATAAATAGACATTTCTGTGTTCCTATAAAACTTTATTTATGGACATTGAAATCTGAATGATCTTTCACACATCAAGAAATATTGCTGTTCTTTACTTTTTTTCCCCCAACTATTTAAAATTGTAAATACCCTTCTTTGTTTGTAGGCTATAGAAAAATAGGTGTTGGACCAGATTTCGCTCACATATCATAGCTTGCTAACTCCTTGTACTCACCAATAAAATCAATCTGTGTCTGGAGTTTTCTTATAGGAAAGTTATAATTTTACAATCAATTACTTAATAGATACAGGGTTATTAATGTTATCCATTTATTTTTATGTAACATTTAGTACTTGTATTTTCTAAGGGATGGAAGTAAAATATCATTATTTGTTTATTTTTGTTAACCAGAAGTCCTTGATATGAGATTTTAAAGTATGATCTTCAGTTTTTCAGTGATGGCCTTTCCTGACTTCATTAATAAATAGTTTCTTCATATCATCCTACTTTATTGAACTAAAATTTTAATGAGTTAACTTATTTATTTTTCAGTTCAAAAGTACAGAGAACATAACGTGATGAAATAACAC
The DNA here is from genome assembly GCF_000164805.1 of Carlito syrichta. Classification (NCBI taxonomy): domain Eukaryota; kingdom Metazoa; phylum Chordata; class Mammalia; order Primates; family Tarsiidae; genus Carlito; species Carlito syrichta. The sequence goes on along the minus strand of NW_007253006.1, from coordinate 483,791 downwards.
TGAGCGTAGAGCCAAAAGACTGAAGCTTTAGTCCTAGAAACTGGTGACATTGGGCAAGTCTTCAAATATGTCCAGTCCTCTGCTTTTTTACTCATAAAATGTGAACATTGGAAAAGGTGATCACTAAGGACTCTATCAGCTCTAAGTTCTATGTCGCTGCTTCTGTACATCTTCATTAATATATTTGAAAATGGAATAAACACTATGGCAGAAGTAACACCTACCATGCTGGTTGCTGAGAGGATTGAATGAATATGCAATACATGTGAACAAGGCCTTTACTTCGGCAGTTTCTGTATAAGTTCTACCTAGTGTTCTCTCCAGTATCTCAATCAATTCTTGCTTGATTCTTTGTCTTTGGCCATCAATTTCCCAATTTGTAGAATGAACTTATGGGATTAAATAAATTATGTTGATTGGGCTATCACCAACACTGCCTCGATTTTCCTCACTCAAGGTATTAACATTTTTAAAGATTCTGTGTATCCAAAAATTGCATTTATTGAATAATAATTTTATTATTTTCCAACTTCAAAATAAATCTGATCAACATACTTATTTAAGTAGTTTGCTCTGGTTTCTTCCCTATATGTTAAGACCAGAATGTTCAGAGCCTTCAAGAACAAGGTCCAAAGTGGGACTGGTCACATCCAGAGCTATCAGTTGAAATTCTGCCTGAGGAGACATTAGAAAGTGTGCTGTTGTTTCTTGTACTCTAGGACTAAGGGTAGTGGAAGAGAATGACTCATCTAAAAATAAAATAATTTTTTAAAAAGGAAATTACGTCTTTCACTTCCAATGTGCAGACTACAAATTGTTTAAAACTTTTTACCCATAATTTAATTGTAATAAAGCTTTTATTTTTCTAATAATAAAAACTAGAACCTGCTTATTATAAAAAAGTGTAAAAATGAAAACTTCATTCAGGAACACATACAGTGCCCAGGCAGGCAACCTACATATACAAAGGATGGGTCTTAAAGATTAATGTAAAGTGGTATAAAATAGAACAGGACTAGTTGGCAAACAAAAATGTCTAGAAGGCAAAGGTAATCTCAAGGTGTCAGTTGGTAATTTCTCATTTAAAACCATCATAATTTCTTCAGTAATAGATAACCTCTGTTAAAAATTTCATGTGTGCTCTGTTAGCTCTTTACTTTTATATACCTAAATGTTATGTTTATATATATTTAATTTTGTAACAAATGACATCTTAATGAACAATTTTTTTTTAATGGAGTATCACTCTGTTGCCCAGGTTGGAGTACACTGGCACACTCACGGCCACTGCAGCCTTGACCTGCTGGGCTCAGGTAATCCTTCTGCTTCAGCCTTCCAAGTAGCTGGAACTACAGGTGTGTGCCACCATGCCTAGCTAATTTTTTTTATTTATTGTAGAGACGAGGTCTCATCATGCAGCCCAGGCTGGTCTCAAACCCCTGGGCTCAGGCAATCCTCTCAGTTTGGAACAATGTTTAATACAGCTTAATTCACGTAATATACCATAAGCATTTTTTCATGTCATTAAATAATTGTTTTAAACACGTGCCTTTATTCTATGATTTCTTCCTTGGGGACATGATGTTGTTTTTTCTTCCAAATGAACTTAAATGTAAAAATAAACATTTGAACAGTTTGAGGTGACTTGGTTTCAAAATGATTATTCCTATCATTTTTCACTCACAGCTGAGTGGACCCTCGAAAGCTGAGTGGGTTCTTGGAGACACAAAGCTCCCAGACTAGAGGTGCTGTCTAGTCTGACATTTCTGAAGTCATGGCATGTTTTTGTTAACACACAAGGTGAGTACTGATAGAAGGATCGCATATCACATTTATATTTTGTCACCAAACACATAGTGCTTACTTAAATATTTGACTTAAAAATTAGGGAGTAATAAAGGATGGAAAATAGCATTAATTTATTTATGCCCTACCTAATATCTTCTTGATATGACCTTGAATTTTATTTAAAATAGAGTAAAAAATGTTCTGATGATCCAGTACCATCATTCCAAATGAACGCTTTCCTTCCCATTTTCTCAGCAAAATCATTGCAGCAGCTACCAGCTATTTGGCTGGAGTTCTCCCCTTTCTTCTAATCTGCTCTTCATTGTTCTGAAAACAGCCCTATGATCAGGCCACTCTTTTGTTTTCATACCATCAATTGTTCCTGCTGTTGACAGAATACAGGTTCATTTCCATGGGGAGGCATTCAGGGCACTTTATTTGAGATTTCAAACTGCCTTTGCCACCTAATTTTCCGTGCTTTCCCTTGTAAATTGTTTGCTAGAGTCAAAGTAATATAATATTAGTAACTGTCATTTATGGACTTCCTGCCATGTGTCAGGTGGGTTACATACATAATCTTGAAAAGTGCAATTGTTGTTAATTTGTATATGAAGAAATGAGACTCAGAGTATATAGGGGAAAGAGATAGCGTTTGAATTTTTAAGTTTTTTCACTATTACTTTTTTCCCTCCAACCTTTATATTGTAGTAAAATACACATAACATAAAATTAACCATCTTAAGCATTTTACAATCCAGTGTTATTAAATGCATGCATAATGTTGTGCATCCATCACCACCATTTATCTCCATAGCTTTTGCCTTGAAAAAGAAAAACTCTGTACCCGTTAAACAATTCTTCATTCTCCCCTCCCTCAGTTGCTGGAAATCTCATTCTACTTTCTGCCTCTATGCCTTTGACTACTCTTAAGTAGGTCATGTAAGTGGAATCCTAGAGTATTTTATTTTTTGTGACTGGCTTATTTCACTTATCATAGTGTCCTCAAGGTTTATCTATGTTTAACATATCACAGAATTTCCTTCCTTTTTAAATGTTGCTTCCCTTATTGTATATACCACATTTTGTTAATCCATTAATTCCTCATTTTGCCGATTGCGAATAGAGCTGCTATGAACATGGGTATACAGCTATCTCTTCAATATTCTACTTTTAATCCATTTGGGTGTAGACCAGAAGGTCTCACTATGCCTTTTGCTTCAGATTTCCTACTTAGTTAGCCCTCTAATTGGCTCTGCCATCTTGCCTCTAAGCTTTTCCTTCTGCTACCCCAGGCTACTTGTCCTGTCCTATATTGGTTTCCTGCCTATGGAAATATTTTTTATTCTTTAAGGCTATACTCTGTACCTAGCCCAATGCCATGCATACAGTAGTACTCAATATCTAATGTATAATTAGATAAATGTTTGCTACATCTCTGCTAAAACATCTTAATATCTTATCCCCTACATGGAATGTACACAGTAGACAGTTTAGAAAAAGTTTTTAAAATAAATAAAATCCCCATGCCCCTGGAACAAAAGTATGCAGGGCCATGTACCTCATGGGTTGTCCAAGACCTCATGTCAGAAATGTATGTTTAGGCAGCAGGAACACACAAGAGGCAGGAGAGTATGAAAGTACACTGGAAAATTTTGTTAGCTGGGTCAATTCCAATTTGGCAAAAACAGGCCTACTGCTTTTCCTCCACAGTTCTTTCCCCCAGCATCACTTATTAATGCTAATTAGTCAAGGGTGTGCCATGATGTAGAACACTTGTGACCCTTAAGGATTAGAGAGAGAGACTGTCGTTTCTCAAAAGACCCATGAGAGGCAGTAAGAGTCAGTCATGGGGAAGGAGAGGAGGGGAAGAGGAACTTCTCTCCAAAGAATTGCACTAAAGTAAGTGCAAGTAAAAATAAATCCACATATAAAACAACTGTACAAATGTTAACAGTATTTTCACAGCTGGGTTTCTTTGCCTAAAATACTTAGCACTTACTTTAGAAAACTCCCTTCAAAACAGAAATGATCTGACTGATCACAGAAGCTGAACCCTGATACAACTCTGGCTTTGAACTTCACTTTTGCCCACTAGGGAATTAAAATAATGACTTCTTATTAGCAAGAACCTTAATTGTCATAAATTCACACCAGACTGTGGTGGGTGACCTTTATCTTACAGAGGAGGAAATTGAGGTAGGGCTTAGTGTAGGAAACTGGATTCATAACAGTCAACATATTTATATCCAGATTAGGTAGGACTCTGGATTTAGAACACTTTCCCCTGGAAAACACCAACTTTGTCTGTTTCCATGGCACTGCAAACACCCCACTTGAATGACTGCCCAGTCACTTATCATAGCGGGATTAGTGGTCTTCTCAAAGCATCTGCATTCACATTCCTGGTATTTATTTCCTGTAGATATTGGTTTCAAAGACTGGTGCCATAGGACATGAGTAAGCACTGTGACTCACTTTAGGGGACTTTCCCCTTGAGGGTGCCACCCGCACAGCATGAGGATGGGCTATGCACATATTACTGAAAACACATGTGTCATCTCCAAATGACCATGACAGAAGCTATACTGATGCATATGCCAGCTAATTTTTTTAAATGTAAAGACAAGCAATGATTAAAATGTTGTGTTCTTGATGTCATTTTCATCTATTCATTTAATACATATTTAATAAGTGATGAGACTTTTGTGTGTCAGAGTATTAATTATTGGAATATATACGTGGAATTAGACACAGGCCATATTTCAGTAAATTTACAATCCAGCAGGCATCCATTTCTATCAACTAATGAGACTTTTATAATGATAATTTAACTTTTTTTTTATTAAAGTGAAGGAGTCTTCAAAATTACCAAAGCAAAATATAGTTGGTAAGAAAACAGTAAGTACATATGGTTTATTCCTAATTGGTTAAGTTAAGATAACATTATAGCTCCCTGGAGATCAGAGATTTTTTTCACTCTGAATTTTTGTAGCACAAATTGTTGACATCTCTTCACTTCTTTGTGTCATTTCCCTGCCTAGGTATTGAGTCCCAAGTGTCAGGACCTCTGCCTGACTCATCTTTGTGCCCACAATGCCTCACACATGCATTATGTCTCTCAGTCATGCAAGACATCCTGTTGGTTAAAACAGGATGTCATCAGTTAAGTAAAGATGAGGCTGATAACAAACGGTGAATATAAAAGCCAGAGAGGAATGCATTCACTTTTTTGAAAATTCATTTTCTAAATTATCATATAGTAAAGTTGACTTTTTTCTTTGTTTTTTTTAATCTGTTCATCCACCATCTGTTTATTCCAAGTCAGCCATAACCCTGTACATTTGAGGAACAACTTTGAACAACATGAAAACACGTAATGACGATTAACATCATGAATGCTCAACATGAACTTTGTATAGCCACCACAGTGAGGATGCAGAATAGTTCCATTATCTCCACACACACCAAAAAACCCCAAACAAACAAGCAAAAACTCCCCTATGCTATTCCTCTATGGTCACACCATCCCTCTACTCATAATCCCTGACAATCCCTGATCTCTTCTCCTCCACTATGATTCATCCAAGCTGTTCTATTTCGTTACTAAGTAGTGCTTAAGTTATACTACAGCTTGTTTCTCCTTTCACTCACTGAAGGGCATTTGACTTTTTCCAGTTTGGATGTACTACAGATAAAATTGCTCTAAATATGTGTGTATCAGTTTTCATGTAAACATACATTTTCATTTTCCTGGGGTAAGAAGCCTGGAGTGGGCTTGCTGGGTCATGTGGTAAATGTATTCTTGACTTTACAAATAACCTGCCAAACCATTTTCCAAAGTCGTTCAGGAGCAAAATGTGTGAATTCCACTTACTTAGCATCTTTGTTAACGTTCGGTGTTGGTAGTATTTTTTTTTTAATTTTAAACATTCTAATAGGTGTATCTTTGTAGCTCATTATGGTTTAAATTTGTATTACCTGAATGGCTTATGGTGTTGAACATCTTTTCTTGTACTTGATACTGTAGTTCTCCTTATCCAAGGTTTTGTTTTCTGTAGTTTTAGTCACCCACAGTCAACTGCAGTCTGAAAATATTAAATGGAAAATTCCAGAAATAAATAATTCATAAGTTTTTTCTTGTACCATCCCCCAGTGTGGGCTGTGAATCATCTCTTTGTTCAATCTATCCATGCTGCATAGGCTCCCTGTTAGTCACTTAGTAGGCATCTTGGGTATTAGATCGACAGTCATGATTTCTCATCTCATAGGCATTTTATCATCTCACATCATACAAGAAGAAGGGTGAGCAGAGCACAATGAGATATTTTGAGAGAAAGAGGCCACGTTCACATCATAATGTGTACTACAGTATATCGTTATGATTGTTCTATTATTAGGTATTATTGTTAATAATAATTCCTTATTCTTGAGTTTTGAGACTTCATTATATAAACTAGATACAAAGTTTTCTGTTGGATGTGAGATTTGGAAATATTTTCTTCCAGCCTGTGGCTTGTCTTTTTATTCCCTTGTCAGTGATTTAGCAAAGCAAGAGTTTTTAATTTTGATAAAATTTCATTTTTACTTTTATGGTTCATGATTTTGGTGTCATTTCTAATTTTTTGCTTAACTCCAGATCATGAAGATTTTCTCCTAAAATTTGTACAATTTTATGATGAATAACTTTTGATGAGCAAAGGAAATGATTTACTTGAGAATAGATTTCATTGTAGGTGGTGTAGAATCCTATACGTTCTAGGGAGCCTTCTGAACAGGACAGTATTCTGTGAATGGTTTCTTCATCACATACAGGTAGGACTACAGTCTGTTATTCACCATTTAAAATACAAAAAAGTCTGATAAGCAAGATTTTTTCATGTGTGTTAGATTCATTCTGTGACCACACCTAATCTGAACCACTGTGAGACTACTGGTAGTCTTTCTTTATCCCTCTTAATGTGACCACACATATTCTGCTACCAAACTCTTCATGTGTTTTACGAGGGGTCCTCCTCCATTCCCTAATTGGATTATTCTATAATATTCAGTATATGGACCATATTAATAGCTACCATCTGAAAAATTATGAATCTTGAAAGGCATTTGCTTAAGGGGCTTCAAATAGAGGATTGTACATCAGAATTTCAAATGGCTCTTGTGACATGGTAATTCTCCGGGTTGCTAGAGGGACCATCTTCTTCAGGTATCCTCTAGTCCTTGTCAAAAGTGCTCACTAATGTGACACAGGATGAAAGGAAGAGTCATTACATAAACTGCTCTATATGACCCAAATGAACGTACTTCTCATATGACAAAGGAAGGTTTTTGATATCTTTTCCTATTCTTTCTGGTAATAAAAAAATACTAGATTGCCTGAGCCTGCGGGTTCGAGACCCGCCTGGGCAGGCGAGACCTCATCTCTACAATAAAATCAAAAAATTAGCCGGGCATGGTAGCGCGCGTATGTAATTCTGGCTACTTGGAAGGCTGAGGCAGAAGGATTGCTGGAGCCCAGCAGGTCGAGGCTGCGGTGGCCGGGAGCGGCCACTGCACTCCAGTCTGGGTGACAGAGTGAGACTCCAACTCAAAAAAAAAAAAAAAATAAAATAAATACTAGCCAGTCTGTCACTGAATATCAGATGTGTGTGTGAGTGCATGTGGGAGTTAGAACTAGGATGGATCTGGGTTAGACTCAAGCATGGACACACTAGCTGTCACCTTGCCAGGACTGGGATGCTGTGTACTCACTAGAGCCAGGTGGAAGCAAGCAGGAGGATGGAATGTGTGTGGCATGATTTGAAGCAGTTTGTGTACCATGCCTGACATAGAGCAAAAGCCCAAACAATGTTAGACAAAGGGCATCCTGATTACAGTATCTTGTCATTTCAGGTTTGACAGTGCTTGTAATTATAATAAGAAATTCAGTCCATTAGACAAAGCTATGCCTTCTTATGAGATAGTTTAATGGGAAAATCAGAGGATCTCCAGCACTGTAGTATGTCACTGTATCAGATGCTGATCCCACTGGAAGAAATACTTTGTCTGGTGCATGTCTTTCCTCCTCATTTACTGTCTAATGGACTGAATTCCTTATTACCCCTCATTTATAGCTATTAGAATGATAACCCACAATATGATTTCATTCCTTGTCTAAAACCACATGCACCCTGAGAAAGTTCAGGAACTATTCTCTATCAGCTTCCAGAAGCTATCTCAAGACTTAAGAATTACAGAGAACAAAACTAGGAGCCAGGAGCAACAAGAAAGGGGGATTTTTGGCTTGCCATTTCTCTCAGTTAAGTATTTTTGTCTTGTGGAGTTTAATTTGGAGAAAAGCGCTTAGACATGAAGCAGGGTCGGTTCAGGGGCAGGACCATATTTAGAAGCTGAAAATGCTTGTTTTTGTGGTGCCAAAGGAATCGGCAATTCTTTTTTCTTCCCCTAAGAAAACAGAAGCATATTATCCTGACAGAGGAAATGCAGAAGGCTTTAGATGAAGACTAAACTTTACTACCAAACACTGAGGCTCCTGTTCAACTTTTTGGTTAAGAAATTTCCGTAACTTAAAAATTGTTAGCATGCTACATTGGTTGACTTTCTAAATAATTTAGAGAACTTGTGACCTGCAACTTTCATGGAGTTGATGAAAATATTCTGGAAATCTCTTGACTTGAACTTGAGACTCACTTGCACACAGCTGCAGTATGTCCACCATCAACAGCAGTCTGTACCCAGAAAGAAGGGGGGAAATGGAGAGAACAAAACAAGTGACATCCTGGAAGCAATCTAGGTTTCCTGGGCTGCAGTTCTACACATTTACCACAAGGTGTCTATCTTCACACAAGTAGATGGTGTACTACTTGACTATGGGGTTATTTTAAAAATCAAAGCAATTTTCTGGATGTGGGTACATATGTGTGTAAATGTGCAAATGTAAGATGAGGTGTCAAAGCCAGACTAAATAATTTACAATTCCTTATCGAAGTAGGGCAATCAATTGGAGCTTGTTTGGATTTTCTAAAGTTGTTTGAAAAAACGAATTAAGGCAGAAACTGGCCAATGGGTTTGGGAAATGGTGAGAAAAATAAAAAACAACAACAAAAAGCAAACAAACAAGCAAAAAACACATATTTGTCCTCTTTCTAAATCTCATCATATTTTTTTTTAATACAAGATTTTTAGTATGCAAATAGGTTTATGTTTCCAGGAACGTGTCTTTTGGTAAGAATAGACAAATTAGGTTCTGAGCTGGCTTCTATATGCTATAGTTAAATGTGATGGCTCAGTATTTACCTTAGTTTGTTTTTTTTAACTTCAATCCTAGGCCCTGATACAGCTAAAACATATATCTACCAAAAAGTACAGGCATAAGATCTGATTTATTTTCCCCCAGAATTAGAAGAGACATGATAATATAATTAGATAACTCTAGCAAGGGTAAAATGCACAGTTTATGCATTTGAGCCAATTTTATGGAAGAAGTGTTGCTCTTGTTGTCTGTAAAGAAGAGTAACCACATTAAGCAGTTTTGGGGATATCACTTTATATCTTGCACTCTATTATTATCTTTGTTTGTTTTGTTTTGCTCTGAGTTGCCCAAAAACTAGTTTCCACAATTTTAGGAATCTTCTCTTTTCATTCTCTTGCTAGTCAAAAGTTCCTGAGAGACTTAGATGCCTTTTTAAAATATTCATAATTAAATTATACATAAACAAGACTAAAAAGAATCAGCTGATACAGATGTACTTTAAGAAAAAGAACTGTACTATCCTATACAACCATTTTAGTGGGGACAGAGGAGAACTAGGAGCTAAACATAGTATACATCAAAGTACTGTGTTAAACCTGACAATTGCACTTTTGATTGTTATTATTACTTTTCATTTGGTTTTATGTAGTATTTTTGATACTTTGGTGACATTAAAATAAGTTTATCCAGTTACCATAGTCATCAAACTGATTATAGGATGGTGCTCTTACCAATGTTAGCTTGCAATTTTTGGTTCCTCAAATATTTATAGATATATTTACTAAAGCTCAGTTTGTTCCCAAATTATGTGTTTCTTAATACTATTTTCTTACAATATATTCATTTGTGCATTAATTTAATCATTTTTTTTACTCACTGTGAACTTCCTGCTGTGAATTAAATAAAAATGACTAGGAACCAGTCTGCTCTCTCAAAAAGCTATTAAGCCAGTGAAAATAACTTTATAAGCTATTTCATAAGTACACTTTGGAATCCTTTTAAATAAAATGAAAATATGTTATGCTTCTGGAATTTGTAGACTAGAACAAATTTCTGTTTTATGTCATATAACATGCTTTCAATATATAATTATTATGTTTTGAGAGCACTGTCACTGCAATACATAAAATAATGAACCATACTGCAGTGGAGAAGGAACACAGTGGCCTCTATGTGTACACAAAATTACCATGAAAATCATCTTTCCAATATTATTTCATGAAACTAATAGATGCAAGCAGAGAGGTAAGAATTTCTGTACCCATTCTATGAAAAGGAAAATAGAATTTGACTTTACAAAATTATTTTCACTTGGCTTTAGTTGGCTGGATATAATTATTTTACTTTTACTATTATACTTAAGTCATTACATCTGTTTCCAAAATTTTCTGCAATGGAAGAATTAACAGGAACCAGTTCTGCAACTGAAACCTCTTTCTCTCCAAGCATAGCATCCATGGTGATGAATGAACATAGGGAAAGAAATAAAAGCAGTTACAAACCTGGAAGGGAAACCTCTAAATGCTTAGATTAACCTTGGCTAGAATGAAATGGAGAGGAACCATTTCCTCGTTTCCTCTAAAAAAGCATTCTTAAAAACCCCAGAGTGCATGTTATAAACAATAGCCAAAAGGCCAAAATGAGTGGGTTTTTCATTAAGCAAGATAAAATGGTGAAGAGAAATTTGCATTTTTTTTTTTTTTGGATGGCAAAATTGGTCCAGTTGACATGGTTTAAAAAAAAAAACAAAAAACAGAACAATACTGCATTGTAAAACTGTGAAAATAATAAGCCTGCTTGAGTAGAAAGTGCTCCTGTAAAATTTATATAAGATAAATTCAGGCTCAAGGAAGTTCTGTGTACAATTTCATTTATTTGTTGAGCTCTGGCTAATTTGATGATTGCAAACTTTGCATTTTTCTTGCTACTTTCCACTTAAGAAAAGCATTCGTTTGTTCATTCACTTAAGGTTTGTTGAGTGTCAGCTAGCATTCATAATGGGCATGAAAATGTATAGACATGGGCCTAACCATCAAGTGGCTACCTTTCTAATGGGATGGAAAAATGGATCCCTCAACTCATCAAAAATGCCAAAGTGTTGAATTACAATGATGTTAACATAATTTCATCAGTCAAGAGAGTTGATTGTGATCATCACATATAAAGGGGTATTTAAGCTTGTCCATAGAGTATAATTAGTTTTTGGACAGCCATAAGGTGGTGGAAGGCATTTTCAGGAAAAATAAAGAATGCCATGAAAAAAACAGACATTATGTAACTATACGCTTGGAAACTAAGCAGAGGATAATGTGGCTAGAGCATGTATGTATAGGATAAAAGTAGCAAAAGATGAAGGTAGAAATGGTAAATTGAAACTAGGTTATTGATACCATTGGAAAGAACAAAATCTCATTATGTAGCACCTACATTTAGAGGAAGTTTTACAGTTAAAATAAAATTTTTCAAAAAGCCTGACATCATAGGTATATCACATAAGATTCTTCAGTTTGTATGTAACTAAATATCCTGCTCAAAAAGCTTAAGCAAAAAAAAAAAAAATTACAATTCATTGGGTTGAATAAACAAATAAGCACATTGGCAGACTTCAGGCATAACTTGGAATTAATAACCAAATAACATCACAGGATCCATCTCTGTTTGTTCTGGGTTTACTCTATTCTCAGGATCCTAGTGGTATTGCCTTACCTCACTCTGTCACATGACCTCAAAAGCGCATTATTGAGAGTGACATTAACAAAATGGCAGAATATGAAGCCTTAGACACTCTTTCCTCTCATGGGAACATTGATTCAACCCATACGAACCAATATCCTTTATGAATCCCTAGAAACCAGTTAAGACACATCTGCACCCCCAGGCGAATGCAAAATTAGCCATATCAAATCCAACAGAAAAATGTATAGCACTCTGTTGCTATAGTTCCTCCTATTGTCATGGCACCACACAATTGGGAAGAAACCCCTAGCTTCTGCTTTCTCCCTGAAGAGGGAAGGAGAAATTTGGACTGTTTGTCCAGTATTCTGACTTTTTTGGGAGTGCCTAAGGGACTGGCTTCTGTCTCACCTATTTTGGCACACTGATGGGACCCAGCATACAGTAGATTCCCAAGAGCCACGGAGAACAAAAAGAGCTGGGCAGCATGGTCCTGCTTCTGAGGATCTGTGGTAGAGCAAATAGAGGTTTGGTAAATTTGATAACCTCTCTCTCAGGAGACAAAGAGAGAAGTGGAGTATGCATCAAACATTCTGGCTTTGGGGGGTCCCAGGGGACTGGTTTCTGCCTAGTTTAACTTGGGGTGTTGATAGAATCCAGTATACTCTATATGCTTGGGGATGCTGAAAACAAAACAGCTGGGAAGTATACTGCTATTTCAGAGGACCTACTGAACAGCAATCAGACTGACACCAGAGTAAATAAGAAATTATGATCACCTGGGGGAAAAATCCCAGCAAATCTCTATAATTAAGAATTTACACACAAAAGTGCAAAGAAGACAAATCACATAAACTGTTTTGAGAGGCCCCTAGAGTCCCTAGTTTGGAATAATAATCAATGTCACTCCCTGTATGAATTTAGTTTGTAATACCGAGAGAGGTGGCTGATTCTTCAAATGAGTGAATATCAGTACAAAGTTACAAAGAGAATGAGGAAACAGGCAGAAATGATTCATAAAAAAAGAAAATATCTCCACAAATCAGGCCTAAGTAAATGAGGGTGTATAAAGTACATGATAAAAAAATTAAAGATAAATTTCATAAAATTTCTAATTAAGCTCAGCAAAAAAATGACTGAGAAAAATGAGAATTTCAACAAAGAAATGCAAAAAGAAATTAGGAGCTGAAGAATGCAATAAAAGAAATAAAAATTTTACTAAAAGTGCTCAACAGCAGACTTGATTAAAAAAAGTCAGTGGACTCAAAGACAAGGGATTTGAAATTACTTTATCAGAAGAGCAAAAAGAAAAAAAATTAAAAATACTGAAGAAAATCTAAGGAATTTATGAGACAATTATCAGGCCAAACAATATGGGAGTCCAAATACACACACAAACACACACACACAATAACAAAAAGCAGAAAGCTTATTTTAAAAATAACCAAACACTTCCCAAATGTGGGAAGGAAATGGACATATAGATTCAAGAAGTCCAATGGGGAATTTAAAGAATGACCAAAGAAGTTAGCACTGAGATGTACTATAACTAAATTGTCAAAAGTAAAATTTTTAAAACTTATTGAATACAGTAAGAAAAAAGTGACTTGTCACATTCCATGGAGCAATATAAACCTCTTATTAGGTTTCTTAGCAACAAATTCAAAGGCCAAAGGGAGTGTGTTAAAAGTGCTGAAAGAAAAAAACCAAAACTATCAACCAAGAATACTATGTTCAGCAAAACTGCTGGTCAAAAACAGAAAGATAATGACTTTCCCAGATAAACAAAAGTTGAGGGAATTCATCACAAACCAGCATTGTAAGAAATACTCAAGAGAGTTCTTCAAGTTGAAACAAAAAGATGCTGGACATTAAAACAATAGTATAAAAAAGTATAAAGCTTTCTAGTAAAGGTAAGTATATATACAAATAAAATTATGGTAATTATGTAACAGTAGTGTGTAAATCACTTTTAATTTTGGTCAAGAAGTCAAAAGACAAAATTATAGAAAATAACCATGTCTATAAAATATGATGATTGATACAATTAAAATATGCAACTTGTGATATCAATAACATAAAGTGTACATGTATAGGAGTGTCTTATATACTTGTGTATCCAAGTGAAGTCCAGTTGTTATCAGTTTAAAGTAGATTGTTAAGGCATTCTATGTAACCCTTATAATAACCACAAAGAAAATGCCTATTGGAGATATAAAAGAAAATGAGAAATGAGCCAAAGCATATCGCTACAAAAATTGTTGAAACTCAAATGAAGACAGCAAAGAGAGGGCAAAGGAGATATATGACAGACAGAAAACAAGTAACAAAATGACAATAGTAAATTTTTCCCCATCAATTACTACGCTAAATGTAAACAGATTTAACATCCTAATCAGAAGACATAGAGTGGCTAAATAGCTAAAATTATACACACATATTCATTCAACATATACTGACTATAAGAGATTCACTTTAGATTTAAGTTCACATAGACTGATGGTTAAAAGATGGTAAAAGATATTGCTTGCAAAAGGCACCTAAAAGAGAGCAGGAGTATTCATAATTATATTAGAAAAAATAGACTTTGAGTTTAAAAGTGTCACAAAAGAAAATGATGGCTGTGATATAATAATAACAGACTCAGATCACCAGGAAATATAACGGCTATAAATATACATGTGCCAAATATCAGAGAACCTAAATAATTAAAGCAAATATTGACAAAATTAAAGAAAGCAAAAGACAGCAACACAATAATAGCCAAAAATTTTAAAATTCTATTTTCAATTATGGATAGAACATCCAAAGAGAAGATCAATAAGGAAACAGAGGATTTGAAGTACACTAATCCAAGTGAACCTAACAGACCTATACAGAACATTCCACCCAAGAGTAAAACAATACATATTTTTCTCAATTTTAAATGCAACATTCTCCAGGATAAGTCACATGTTAATTTACAAAACGAGTCTTAACAAATTTAAGAGGAAGACTTAAAATCAAGTATCTTTCTCAATTACAATGGAATTAAACTATAAATCAAAGCAAAACGAAAGCAGTAAAATTTTATAATATGTTCACAGAAACAAAGAACAGAGTGCCATATGTTCTCACTCATAATGGACCTAGAACAATTATCATAATACTATAAGAAAAGAATTGGCAGTAGTAAGAAACTGCCAGGGGAGGGGGTAGGATTAGCAGTTGAAGGAAACTGCCAGGAGAGGGAGGGGCATACCTCATCAACAAGGGTACCTGCAAAATGAACAATTGTATACCTAACCCTGAATTGTACCCCACATCTTTAAAATAAAGAAAAAAATTATATTATGTACAAATTAAACAATACTTATAAACAAGCAATGGGTCAAAGAAAAAATTTAAAAAGTAAACAAGAATTTCTTGAGTCAAATGAAAATAAAATGCAACATGCCAAACTATATTGGATGCAGCAAAAACAGAACCAAGAAGGAAATTTATAGCATAAGTTTGAAAAAAATTTAAAAAGAAACATTTAAAAAGGAAAAAGATTTAAATAAATAATCTCACTTGAGACTTCCAGGAACTAGGAAAATAAAGAAGAAATTTAGCAGAAGGAAGAAAATAATAAAGATTAAAGCAGACGTAAACAAAATAAAGAATATAAAAATCAATAAAACTGAACTTTTTTTGGAAAAAGTAAACAAAATTGATACTTTTACTTAAACTAACCAAGAAAATCAGAAAGAAGACTTGAAGAAAATAAGAAATGAGAGGGCAGATATCACAGCTCACATGATAGAAAAATAATTATGAGACTACTATTTGCAATTTTATGCCAAAATATTTGATAACCTACAAGAAGATCGAGTAAATAATTAAAAAACTCCCAACAAAAAAATCCCAGGAACGCATGACTTCTTTTATAAACTTTACCAAACATTTAAAAAAAATGAACACCAATACTTTTCAGACTCTTCCAAAAAAATTGAAAAAGAAGAAATGCTTCCAAACTCATGTTATAAGAATAACATTACCCTGACACTAAAGCTAGAAAAAAATACTACAAGAAAATAAAACTACAGGCTAATATGCTAATAAATGTAGATATAAAAATTTTATTAAAATGCAAATAAATTAAATTTAACAGCACATAAAAAGAATCATACACCACGACCAGCTGGAATTTATCATTGTAATGCAAGGATGGTTTGTATTACAAACCACCAATAAAAAATCAGTGTGATGCACAAAATTAGCAGGAAAAAAAAAAATCATATCACCATCTCAATTGATGCAGAAAAAGCATTTGCCCAGTGTTAGCAGTCTTTTAAGATGAACACTCAACAAACTATTGATAGAAGAAAATTACTTCACCATATTAAAGGTCATGTATGAAAAGTTAACATTATTCTAGATGGTAAAAAATTGAAAGCTTTTCCTCTCAAATCAGGACAAAGCCAACGATGCCCGTATTCAACACTTCTAGGTTAAGTTATGATGTTCAATAGATTAGTTCTATTAAATACATTTTGGCTTACAATACTTTTATTTTATGATGAGTTTGAGCTGTAATCCATTGTATGTCAAGGAGAATCTGTAGTTAGGAATAAACTTAACCAAAGAGGTAAAAGACTTACATCCTGAAAACTACAAATTATTACTGACAAAAATTAGAGAAAACACAAACAAATGGGAAGAAAATTTTCATACACTGAAAATTTTAATATTGTTAAAATGTCCATAATAGCTAAAGAAATCTTCACAGCTAATTCAATCCCTATCAAAATCTCAATGTTATTTTATTCCAGAAATAGAAAAACAATTCTAAAATTCTTATGAAATAACAATAAATCCCTAGGAAACCAACCAAACAAACACACAAAAACTTAAGAAGAGCAAAACTAGAAGCATCACACTTTCTGATTTCAAAACATATTACAAAGCTATAGTAATTAAAACAATATGGTACTAGCATAAAAACAGACATATAGATCAACGGAACTTAATAGTCAGTCAATAAATAAATTGATGCATATATGGTCAAACAATCTTCAATAAGGGTGCCAAGACTAGACAATGAGGAAAAATAATCTCTTCAACAAATAATGTTTGGAAAACTGGATACATACATGAAAACAAATAATACACACAAATTAATTGAAAGATTTAAAAGTAAGCCTGAAACTGTAAAACTCCTGAATGAAACCATAAGAAAAATGCTTTGTAACATTATTCTGGACAGTAACATTTAAACTATGACACCAAAAGCATAGGGAATCAAAACAAAAGTAGAAAAATACAATTAAATCAAATTAAAAATTTCTTGCACAGCAAAAGTCAAAAAACAACCTATGGAAGGAGCAAAAATATTTGCTAACCATATATCTGTTAAGGCCTTAATATTTCAAATGTATAAATAAATCCTACAGCTCAATGGCAAAAACAAAACACGACAAAACAATGCCCAGTTTTAGAATGGGTAAAAAACATGACATTTCACATTCACCAAATGCATATAATGGCCAATAGGTATATGAAAAGATGTTTAAAAGCACTAATTATCAGCGAAATTAAAATCAAACCACTATGTGCTATCACCTCACACTTGTTAGAATGGCCATTATAAACACACACACACACACACGCACGCACGCACACACACAAATAAATAAATACACACATAAAACAAAAAACAAGAATATAGTAAGTGTTGGTGAGGATATGCAGAAATGGGAACCTTTGTGTACTATTGGTAGTATTATAAATTTATCCACAATGGAAAACAGTATGGAGGTTTTCCAAAAAACTTGAAAATAATATTACTATATAATCCAGCAATCTTACTTCTGGGATTTATCCAAAGGAATGGAAATAAGCATCTAGAAGAGATATTTGCACACCTATGCTTATTGTAGCATTATTCACAATATTCTGAGAAGTGGAAACAACCTAAATATCTATAAAAAGATTAATGGATTAAAAAATGTGTTATATACTAACCATGGAATGCTATTCGCCTTAAAAAAGAAGAAAATTCTGTCACCTGTGACAACATGGATGAAACTTGAAGACACTATGCTAAGTGAAATAAGCCTGTCACAGAAAAACAAACACTGCATGATTCCACCTATATAAGCTATTTAAAATAGTCAAACCCATTAAAGCAAAGAGTATAACAATGGTTGCCAGGGGTTGGAAGGAAGAGGCAATAGAGAGTTGCCATTCATGGGCGTAGAGTTTCAGTCATACAAATAGAGAAAGTTCTAGAGATCGGTTATACAACAAAGTACTTAGAGTTAATAATACTGCACTGTTTACTTAAAAATGTGTTAAGAGGGAATATCACATGCGTGTGCTTTTGCCACAAAAATAATTATTTTAAAAGACATATTATCAACCATACCACAAGAAAGCCCAGTCCTCTGATAGCTTAAATGACAAGGTCAGCATTGAGTCTCAATTAGCCTAACTTGGTGACACATCAAATCCTAAAGCAAGCACTGTGGCTAGAGTAATGGGATGCATGAATTGCTTTTTTTAGCCAAGTACATGGACTCCACCCCTGCAGCCTGGCCTCTGTCAGAAGTCATGATGACCTCAAAGTACTGTGGCCAAAAGAAAGAGGAGTCAATGTTGGGCAAGAAAACAAAATAACTAAGCTATGATTCTGAGAAGCCGAGAAGTGTGCCCAATCTCTCTCTTCTCATAAATAGCATAACTTACTAATTCACAATTTTTTGCTGTTGTACTCTATAATTTTTTTATTAACCCTGAAAGCAGGACATTAAAGACTTTTGACAAGAGAGTAATATGGCCAGATATTCTTTTAGAAGGATGTTTTGGCAGCATGAAAGTCAGAATTATGGCAAAAGAAGTAAAAGACAGGATGAAAAGTTAGGAAGACTTCTGTCTGAAACAGGGTAAAGGCAGTGGGGCAGGAAGCAAAATGGTGAGTGAGAGAGGAGGCATTTGAAAAGCACAATCAAGTGAACTCAAATAGATTTAATGAAAAGAAGAGAGAGAGGAAAACATCTCTTCTTCCTTGTCCCTCATCCTGAAGTGTCTTCCCATGTAAAGTGATCATTTTCCTTTTACGTTAGAAACCTATTTATTTAATTAGTTATTCATCTGAACTAGTAAAGGAGGGTATATTATGCATCTGACACTGTGTTGATAATGGAATGAAATCCAAATGACAGAAACCCACTCCTCCCTCAAGAAGCTTGTCAACAAGATATTTTGGCATAGGAAACCAGGTTATAGGGATGCCATTAATAAGGTAGGAACACAGGAAGAGGAAAAGTAATAAGGACGAATAAAATACATGCAATGGTGCTGCCCAGATCCCTGCTTCAGGTCCAAGATACTCATTAATTCAACATTGCTAGAAGTATCGGTGGCTGACAGCTCTCAGCTGAGTCTTTCCAGAAACTACCTTCATCTGAAGAGTCATCTCCCTCAAGGGCATGTCCCTGGCTGGGATAGGAAGTTCACACAATTACTGGTCATTCTTGGGTACAAATGTCCATCCCTGGCGCCTCAAGGCAGGAGAACTCTGAAGGACTATCCAGCTTCAAACCTTCCAGTGCAATCATGTGGGGCCTCTGTTGCCACTGTTACATGGCTAACTCCTCCTTTTACTTAATCATATTTCCTTCATTTCCCTGATGGTGTTGTCCCCAGTAAACTTCCTGCATGCAAACCTACTTCTCAGACTACTGACCAAAAACAGTGGGCTGGGCATGTTAAGAATGAGATGCATTCAGGAAGTTTATCTACATAGCAAGTAAGCATGTTTTACCTGGATATGGAGCTTATTTTATAGTTAACAATAGAATCTTGTGAGTCATAACAGATGGTGTTAAAGCTTGGGATTCGATCAACTCATGCAAGTAAAGAAGTTTAAAATTTAAATAAGAAGTTGCTCTCTACATTAATCTATGCTTAACTACAAGTTTTTTGCATCCTACATTCCTTTGAGTATTCATGTACTTTTTTTTAAGGACTTTCATTCTGAAGAAAGCCATTGGCATTACTATAGGTGCTTTCAATTTTATTATATCCTTCTTATGAGCTATATCATACATGCAATAGAATACATGTATACTTAAATAATAACAATAACAACACTAAATTAATTTTTTTCTATTGTAAGAGATAAAGCATTACCAATAATTGTGAATTTCCCCATGTGCCCCTTCCTGATAACTCTTCCCTTCCATCTTCGTCAAAGTTCCTTCTGGTACTAATTCCCAGCTAATACACACAGATGATCATACTTGAAAGAGTTACACATTGTTTGCTAAACCATTGCCTCAAGCTGCCACAACTTAAGCATATTTCCTGGAACCCTCCAGCACTATAAAGAAACTTTGTCTGGCATAGCAGGGGAAAGACTCTATTCTGAAATTATCAGTGTCCATGCTATAGTAGAAGTTGCATTGTGTAAATAAATAGATAACTTGAAAATAACTATATTTATTACTGGGTTCATAAATCTTCTGTTTTCTTTGAAAAGAGTATGCATCCTTACACAATTTGTTTTGCTTTGTATATTTTTAAGGTTTATATTAAAAGAATCATACTGCATATATAATTCCATGACAATTTTCTTTTACACATATCACATTTGTGAGATCTATCTCCTTAATGCTTAGAGTACAGCTCATTCTTTATTGATTTTTAAGATTTTATTGTGAGAACACACTACAATTTATTCATTTCCCTGCCAATGTACTGAGTAGTTCTTTGTTTTTATAAACAATATAACAAAGAACATTCTTGTACGTATCTTCTAGTCTACACAGGCAGAGGCTTCTCTAGCATATATGTCTAGGAGTAGAATTGCACAGTGGTTGATTAGATGCATCTTAAACTTTTTTAGAGAATGACAAATTGTTGTAAGAATGTGCTATGTACATACTCATCAACACAGTGTAAGAGCCCCCTGATGGATTTACATCCTTGCCAATACTTAGTATTGCCAGACTTTTTAATTTTTGTGAATCTAGTGAATGTGAAATAAAATTTTAGCATTTTTATGCATACTAAAGATATTTAATTTATTTTTCCATATACAGTATACACATATATTATATAAATACCATAAACATATGGGAAACAGAATGTCCATAAGACATGCTCATCTGCAAAATGCCTGTTTGTGCTTTTGTTCATTTTCCTATTGATGTGTGTCTGTTTCTAATTGATTTCTGGAAGTTATTTAGGTTTTCCTAATACCAATGCCTTGCTAGTTACATGTGTTGCAAATATTTTCTCTGTGTTTCTGGCTTATCTTCTTTATTTTCTTCTTGAAATCTTTTGATAAACAGATGTTCTTAATTTCAACATGTTATAATTTATCAGCATTTTCTTTTATGATTGTGTGTGTGTATATTTAATCTTAAGATGTCCACACTGTCCTTCCAAAACTATAAAGATATATTCTTATATTTTCTTCTCAAGATTTGTAAAATTTGGCCTTTCCCAAATAAGACCTTAATCCTTCTGAAATTTAGTGTTTGCATAAAGTAAAGCAGGTATACACTTTATTTTTTACACATTGATAGTCAGTTTTTCAGCACAAATTATTATTCACCCAGGTACAACATCACATTTTCCTTATGTCAACTTTCTACATACGAGTGGGTCTATATCTGAAACATCTATTGTGTTTCATGAATCTTTCATTCTTATGCCAGTATAACTCACCATTATCACTAAAACGTTTTACAACTATCTTGACACTTAGTAAAGAAAGTTTTCCTATTCTACCTTCTGCACAGGTCTTTTGAGTATTCTTGTACCTTTGCTTTTACCTAGAAATTTTAGGACTGGTTTGTCAAGCTCTATAAAAAATTCTCTCAGAATCTTGATAGAAATAGCATTTAATCAGTCAATTAATTTATGAAATATTGACATTGTTGTAATGTTGAAGCATTGTTAATCATGAACATAGTATATATCTTGATTTAATTGGGTCATTCAGTAAAATTTTATAAAGGCTTTACATATATCTTGTTATCTTTGTTCATGAGTGTTTATCTTTTAATCAATGTTATAAATGATATCTCAACATTATATTTTCTAATTGTTGCTGGTATAAATGGACAATCTGCATAACTTTCTTCTAACTCTAAAATTAAGTGTCTAAAAATTATTCTGGGGTTTCTATACAGATTATAATATCATCTGAAAATAGTAAGATTAGTTTTTATTCTTTTTCAACAGTTATATCTATTAAATTTTATTGATCTATTTTACTCACTATATTGGACATAACCTCTAACATAATGTATAATGGAACTGTAATAGCAGGAAGATGTGTCATGTTTTTAATTTTATAAAGAATGCCTTAAGAGTTTTACTATTTGCAATGATAATTTTTTTAATGTAGTGTTTCTTTATGTTGAAGTATCCTCCCCCAATCCTAGTGTACAAAGGAATTTTTAAAAATAAAGAATAAATGTTGAATTTTTAAAATGATCATACTACACAAGGCAATCTCTATTAAACTACCATTATTTTTCACAGAAATAGAAAAAACAACTCTAAAATTCATACAGAACCTTCAAAGAGTCTGAGTAGTAAAGGCAATCCTAAGCAAAATGAGCAAAGCTGGAGGCATCACATGACCTGACTCAAATTATACCATAAGGCTATAGTAACCAAAACAGCATGGTACTGGTAGAAGGACAGACACATGGGCCAGTGTAACAGAATAGATAATTCAGAAATAAACCCAAATACCTACAACCAACTGATCTTTGACAAAGCAGACAAAAAATATACACTGGGGAAAGAACACCCTATTCAACAAATGGTGCTGGAAAAATTTGGTCAATCGCATGCAGAAAAAGCAAATTGGAACCTTATCTCATTTACAAAAATAACTCAATAACTCAAAAATAATTCAACATTTAAACATTTATCCTTATCAAATTTACAAAAATAACTCAAGGTAGATTAAAGAACTAAAAGTCAGACCTAAAACTAAAACTTCAGAAAAAATACTAGGAAAATTTCTTCTTGACTTTTGACATAGGCAAAGAATTTATGGCTAACATCCCCAAAGCAAAAACAACAAAACCAAAAATAAGTAGGAGTTAATTAAATTAATTAATCATTTCAGATTCTGAATAGCAAAAGAAATAATCAGCAGAATAAATACACAATCTACAGGATGGGAGAAAATATTTGTAAATAAAACATCTGACAAAGGACTAATATCCAGAATCTACATTATTCAAACAAATCAACAGGAAAAAAAAACACAAATAGCCCCATTAAAAAGTGGGAAAACTCCAGAAACAGACATCCCTCAAAAAAAGGGATACAAATGGTCAACAAAATATGAAACAATGCTCAATATCACCGATCATAAGGGAAAGGCAAATTAAAACCACAGTGTAATACTACCTTTACACCAGTCAGAATTGCTATTATTAAAAAAAAAATAGATGATGTGGATAGGATGTAGTAAAAAATGGAATGCTTATACACTGTCAGTGGGAATGTAAATTAGTACAACTTCTATGGAAATCATGTGAAGATTTCTCAAAGAACTAGAAGTAGATCTATCATTCAATCCAGCAATCTCACTACCTGATATCTGTCCAAAGCAACAGAGTTAATTATACAAAGAAAGATCTGTACCTGAATGTTTCTAGCAGCACAATTCACAAATGCAAAAATGTGGAATAAACTTATATGTCCACAAACTGATAAGTAAATAATGAAAATGCAACACACACACACACACACACACACACACACAATGGGATACTATTCAGCCATAAGAAAGAACATTGACTTGGATGGAATTGGAGGCCATTATCCTAAGTGACATAATTCAAGAATGAAAAGCCAAATACTGTATTTTTCACTACAAATGGGAGTTAAGCAAACAGTTTGCAATGGCATATAAACTGACCTTAAAAAATTGGAGATTCAGAAGTAGAAGGATAGAAAGAGGGAGAGAAATGAAAAATTACCTGTTGGGTACAACGTACCCATTCATGGGGGTACACTTAAATCCCAAATTTCACCTCCACTATACAAAGCAGACATGTAACCAGAAATCATGTATATCTCTAAAGTTATTTAAAAAAAGAAAATTATTTAAAATATATGTATATATGTAACGAATGTTGGGTATTATTGCATTCTGTTTCTGCATACATTGAGGTAATTATGTGACTTTTTTGTTTGATCTGTTTATGTGATGAATATGATTAATAGATTTTCTAAGATTGAACCAACACTGTATTCTTGTAATACACTCAGCTTAGTCACCCTGTATTTTTGTTTCAACAATACAAGATTCAGATTGTTAAAATTTTCCTTAGTATTTCTGCATCTATATTTATGAACAAAAGACCGTCTTATTCACTTCTCAAATGTGCTTATCAATTGTTTGTTTATTATGCAGGTTATGTAAGCCTCATAAAATTAACAGGGAGTAGTCCCATGTTTTCTATTCTGTGGAAGATTTGGGTAGGGATAGAATTATCTGATCTTTAAACATTTGAATAACTTATCTTTAAACTCATTTTAGGTCACACTGTGTTCTTGAATCTGTTTTTGTGATTTCTGTTTTTCATGAAATCTGTTCATCTGGGTTCTAAAATTAGTATAAATGTTTCATAACATATTACCTTTTAAAAAGATCTGCTATACTGTAATTATGTCTCTTTTATGTCTAATATTGTCTATTTGGGCTTTTTCTAGATCAGTCTTGTCAATTTTTATGTCTTTTCAAGGAATCAACTTTTTCTATGTTTATTTTTTCCTATTTTTTGTATTTTTATATTTACTATTCTTATTTTTATTATTTATTCTTCCATTTTACTTATGTTTATTATAATAATATTTTTTTGACTCCAGAAGTTGGATGCTTAACTAAGTTTTAACTTTCTTCTTTTCTACTATAAACATATGTCTTTCTACTTTTTTTAAACTACTGCTTTACTTACATCCTACACATTTTGAAAGTAATATCTTCACAGTCATTGTTCCAAGTACTGATTTCCACTAAGTATTGTATGTTTTTAAATATCATTTTTACCTTATTTATAAATTTGTGAACTTTTAAAACCATACTTTTTGATTTTGGAATAGTTTTAGAGTTACAGAAAAGTTAGAAGGATAGTATGGAGGATATAGAGAGTAAAAGTCCCCACAGTCAGTTTTCTGGTTATCAACACCTTACATTACTATGGTACATTTGTCAAAACTTGTTGGGAGCCAGCCTTGGAGGCCCACCTGATTGACAGGGTCCTGGTGGGCCGAAGACCTGGGCCGCAGGGTGAGCCCGGAAAGCTGAGGCCCTTCTGTCTTCCACCTTTGTTGTTTGGTACCACTGAAGAATTCTGTGCAGTCATGGAAGAATAAAATGGCATGCTTATGCGAAGTACTCACAGCTAACCTGAGAATGTCATGGTTTATTTTTCCATTTCTCACTATGCTGTTTGGCCTTTTCTAACATATGCAAGGGTTAAACTCTGAAGCACATCAAGAATGCTTTCTTTCACTTGGTTATAAGTTACTAGATATTGCTTAAGTAATAAATGATATAAGTATATTCACTCCTTAGTTGATTTAGAATTATGAGTTTAGCATTTAGACATAAGGTTTTTTAGAAGCACAAGTTTATAGTAAGTTCATTATGAATTCATTATAAGTTCTAACACTTATCTAGGAGTTATGTAGGTGATTTATAACACTGTTTTCACGGACTTAGGATAAAGATTAATTGTTAAGGTTTTTACTTAATTCTATAATTAAAATTTTAAGTAAACATTTATAGAGTGGGTTTTCACTGAATTCATAATATACTAATTAGATACTTTTATGATAATTAACTAAATACAGAAAGCAACCTTGGGGGCCTGGGAAACATCACTAAAAGCTTCTTTTGAGTTTTCTTTAGAAATAAACACTGCAGGATAAGAGAAAAGTAACAAAGACACCTGGACAAGAGAGGTGATTACAAAGCTCTGAAGGTCATAGAAGCCCCAGAAGGAAAACTACTGCTACATGAAGAAATGTGCACTGGAAACTTTCTTGAAACATTTCAAGGACTGTAATTCGGGACTTTGGACTAAAACTATCATTTTTGGCTTTATGAATAAGACTCATTGATTATAGGGTTCTTGGCTTGTTTGTTGCTAAGACCACTAGATGGTGGTAACTTTTAGAGGATATATATGTGAAGGAATTTTCTTTGTCTTGCCCCTTTACAAATGGTATAAAAGCTTTCCATTAGCCAACATTAAATGGCATCTGTTCAGGAAGCAGGTGTCTGAGTATAATATTTTCATCTTTCGTCTATCCGTCTCTCCTTCAGGAAACTTCACACCCTTGGCAGGGGCTGGACCCCCACAAAAACTGATGAACCAATAATAACAAATTAATATTAATTAAAGCTCATACCTTATTCATATTTCCTTTGTTTTTAATCTATTTTTTTCTGTTCCAGAATATCACATTACGTTTATTTATCATGTCTCTCTAGACTCCCCTAGATTGCCATTGTTAGCCTTTCTTGTTTTTGATGACTCTGACAGTTTTACAGAGTACTTGTCAGTTACTTTGCAAAATGTTCTTCAATTTGGATTTTTCTTATAATTTTCTCATGGTTAGACTAGGGTTATGGGTTTTCTTTAGGGAGATAAAGTGCCATTTTCATCACAGCTTACCAAAGGTTTGTGTTATTGATATGACTTAGCACTGATGATGTTACATTTGATCACAGTTTCAAGTAGCATTTTTCAAGTTTTTCTGTTGTAATTTTTTTCCCCTTTCCACACTATACTCTTTAGAAGGAAGTCTCTATGCACAATTTACATTACAGGGTGAGGAATCATGCTTTTCTGTTTGGGGGAAGGACCTGAGGATATCTACACAAATTATTTGGATTTTCTATATATGGTAGATTTGTCTCTTTACCTCATTTTTTATTCAATAATTTATTTATAGCAGTATGAAGTGATGGATAGTTATTTTTTACTTTGCATTATAATTTAATACTAGATTATTTATTATTTTGTTTTTAAATTATTTCAGCTATGACATTTTATAGATGTTTAAAAGTTAAACCGTTTTAAGTTTTAAAGCTATATTTTCATTATTTATTTTTATTTCATTACATTGTGGTTATATAAAAGACTCTGTCTGCTAAGAATTCTTTAAAATTCATTAGTATTTCTTTATATCCTACCAGACAGTAAGTTTTATAAATAATCCTAGTACTTAAAAATAACTTTTATTTTCCAATTATTGAGAGCAGTTTCATATATATATTGTTAGATGATAACTGGATCTTTTTTATCTTTTAAAAAATTTAATTATTCAGGATATGTATATATTTACGGGGTATATGTGATATTTTGGTATAGGCAAACAACATATAATAAGGTAAATAGGATAACCATTTGCACTTTTTGTCTACTTACTATATTGAAAATATGTTTATGTATACATGTAATCCAAAGTAGATATAAAACTCTCCCACCAATCTGATGATAAAATCTTCCATTTCTTCATTTTTATTTATATATTTTGCTGCTACATTATTAGAAAACTTCAAGGTTAGCATTATTTATTTTCGCTGATAAATTAAAGCTGAAATTTAATATAATAACCTTTTTATCTCGAAGAATGCTTTTTATTAAAGTCTCAGTTTTCTGACAGTAATGAAGTTACATAAAATTTCTTCCTTATTGTTTGCTTGGCATGTTTTGTTTAGTTTTGTTTCCATTAGTTTACTCTAATCATGTCGATGTTGTTATGTTCTAGAGGTGTATATTGTAAATAGTAGATATTTGAATTGGAAAGATATATTAGTTTCACAATCTTTGTCTTTGAATGGAAAAATATATACTTATTATAATAACAATATATACAGATGTATTTCCACTTTAAATTTTCTATTTGTTTTGCTGTTTCTGTATTTCTTCTTTCTCCTTTACTTTTTTATTTTGTAGTGCTTGGTTTTCTTTACCTCTATTTTATGGAAAGTTTATATTCTGGCATTTCTAGTGCTTACCATAACCACTAAGGACATGTGTATAACCTACCAACATCTATAATTGATTGATATTTTCTACTCCATTGCAGAATAGTATATAAAACTTAGATTATATTCTTATTTGATATATTACTATAGACTAATATGTTAACTGTGTTTTCAACCTCATGAATGGACTCAAATACACATTTTAAAACTATTTACTTATTTATTTTAGAGTTGTGTGGTACATGTGAAGATCTACTTCATAGGTAAATTGTGTGCAAGTGAGGTTTAGGCTTATTAGAAGTTATTTAAAAGTACAATTTACTCTGCACTTTAAGATTTTTATTTTGTATTTTCTTAATGAAATCTTACTCCTCTTATTGCTAGAAATAAACATCCCACCATAGATTTTAAATTTTCCAGAGAACTTGTTAAAAATACCTACAGTCTTGGCTTTCACAGACCTACCTGTCACATTGCTGTGACATATATGTATTAATTTTATCCTCCTTTAACAAGAGTCTCTTGGCAGGAGTAAGCCACCATGGAGTAACCAAGTTTAAAATATTGGCTTTACTATAGAAGTAGATGTTTGAAGTTTTTTGAAGCCTGATGTTTCTTTCATTGGTTTAAGACCACAATTATTTTTCTCTTTTTCATAATAATAATATTTATTTTTACCAATTATCTTTACTCAAAAAATTGTGTTTTAACAAACTTTGGGTAATGATAATGCATTTGAACAATTGGTCTTGTTATATACCAAGTCCACTTCAAATCTGCATTTTGTGGTAGAAAAGAAGCAAATAATACCCTCACTCTATAGAACGACATGGAACATCTGAGCATTATCTTTAGCAGGCACATCTGGTGCCTAAAATAGCGTGGAGAACTAAAATGTACCTGCCACTATAACCAAGATTGTTTATAAGCATGGAGCATGTACATGCTGATGGAGAAACATCTCTGGTATGAGATACCATTTGTGAAATACGGAACTTATTACTGGGTTTTCGGCTATTAACAATTGCATCAAAGCGTCTTGTGACTCAGCTGCACAAGAGAAGTTTCATTCTTGGCTAAATACAATCTGTCAACATACCCATTCTGAGTTTAATGTCCTCAAAACTAAGACTCTCAGCCAAATTTTTTTCTGGGACTCAAAGACTCACGAAGTCTTGCTTTTAACATCTTCATTCCAAGTACAACTTTAGCCAAAAGTGACAGAGCTGGATAACTACAGGATGGAGGGAGAAAGAATGTCCTCTTACCCCAGGACAGGTGGCAATTGTACTTGTACTCGTCTCTGCCCAGGGGAGGCTGCCTATTGGCTTTGATTATAGGCGCCAACGTTGGGGATCTGGGCCAAGTTCCACTCACATATAGGAAGCACAACTTCTGCTGCCTTTATGAAAAATTGAGGGTATTAATATCATAAATCTTAGTGATTGCTGAGACAGTCTTGCATATTGGGGCCCCATTGTTAGTTTGCACTTTGCTCAGACCTTGCCCTAATGCCGGGCTCCTTTCAAATTATTTTGGCAGGTGTGTTGGCTGTTCAGCAGTTATTGGGAAGAAGAATGAGGGAAACAGAGACCAAACTCTCACTTCCTTCTGTAGTTCTGTGGCCTGCGCTGTCCCATGTGTTACAAGCCAGATCGGAAGGACTGAGACTGGCATCTGAATCTGGAAGTAGAAAGTGAGAAAGGACTTAAAGGATTATTCTATTCCTCCATCAGAAGCAAAATTTAATTTTCCATTACAATTCCCCACATATTCATAGTGATTATATATACCTCAGATGTTCTGAAATGATTCTGATTGATAATAGATCATTCTACTGTTTTTAACAGAACATTTATACTTATGAGATCATGTGTCCCAAATTTGAGTTTGGAAACTGTTTCAAACTATTCTCATCCTGCTATAGCCTCAGCAAATAATTTCTACTGTCATTTGTCTTCATTCGAGTTGAAATTAATGATAATGCAGAGTTCTAATTTATATGCATTCTGTTGTGCCCCCCACCCCCCACACACACATACACCTACCCCAGGGGCTGAGCTCTCTTATTTCTGATATGACTTTTAAAGATGTGATTTAGGGTAGTGAGCCTAGGGATCAAGTGAAGCGATGGAAAAAAAGAGATGGATCTCACGTGTAGTCTGAATCGTGAATGTGCTTTTTTCTCTCCCAGGGCACTCTCCTTCAATGGGCACAGCCTACCTGAGCTTGGCTAGGTCTCCAGGCTTCAAGGGCAGCATCCTGGGCATGTGAATTTCTTCAGACTCATTTTCTCCCTGCTGCCTGTGTCTTTGTCTCTTCCAACGCCAACTAGTGCTGATTTCTGATTTAGCCACAATTAGAATCCTCAAGCACTTGAAAGCTTTGTCCCTTCTAAGGCAACATTTAATCCTGGTGTGTCTAGAGTCCGATCTAAATCACAGCTTTGGAGTGGGCATGTCAGACATACTCTCCCCATCATGATTTCTCCAGAATTCAACATTACCCTTCTATCCAACTATTCAGGAAAGAAATATAACTATGAAATATCTGACCTGAGTGATAGGACAGAATTATCCAAGGGGGAGTTAGAATGTGAATACTAATTGAAGCTCATTTCTGGCTCTCATTTTGCTGCTTTACTGGTACTTTAAAATACGAACGGAACCTCTTTCTGCTGTCTTTTTCCCAGACCACTTTAACAATAATCAATTCTGTGGCCAGAAACTTTAAAAAATCCAGTTAGTTTTTCAGATTGGTTTATAATTTTGTACTATTATGGGGAATATATGAAATATCCTTTTCCTCACAACTCTGCCAGCAATAGGTGTTATACTTTTTAATCTTTACCAGTGTTATAGGTACAACCTCATAGCACATTGCTACTTTAGTTTGTAGTTTTGTGACTTCTGCAGAATTTGAACGTATTTTCATGTGTTTGGTGGCTATTTGCATATGATTTTCAATGAGTTGCCTGTACATTTTCTAGCAATTTATAAAAGCTATTTGGATGTTATAATTATTCCTTTTGCCCACCATCTATATTAAAAACATTTTTCAAAGGTAAACATTCGTTGATATTGCTTATATTTTTCCACACACATTGCAATTTGATTCTTATTTAATTTAATTAAAATTTATAATTTTTATTCAAATTTTATTTAATTTAAAATGTGTTGCTTCTCTTATAGATTTTAAGATTTTTTTTTAACTAAGAAGTTTCTTTTACCTCTGGGTTTACCCAGAATCTCCCAAATATTCAACCTCAGGTCTAAGAATTTGTCCCATAAAAATAAAAACACCAGGACATAATTATATTTATAAACATTATTGTACCATGATTCATCATATAAAAATAAAATATGGAAATAAATGTTCATCAATAGAGAAATGATTAAATAAATTATGGTGGATAAACATTGTTTAAAAAAAAAAAGAGGACTATAACAATTGCCTTAGAAATATTTTTCACAATATATTTTTGAATGAGAAATGCAAGTTGTAGGAAATTATGTATAACATAAACCTACACTTGTAAAACAAAAAATGCAAAACACATATGCATGAATATGTGTAATGTAACATGTTTATGTCTTTATATCTACAAGAACATAGAAAATATGGAAGGTCATGTCCTGATTGGGTTAGAAAACACTAGTGCGGTGATAGGGAAAGAGGAATAGAGGAGGAGAAAATAATTTTTAAAATTAGGGAAGATTGTATTAAAGACAAAATATTAAAATAAAAAGTTTTTAAAAATCAGGCTACATTTTTAATCTTTGTTTTCTTGAGTGTCTTACCTCACTGTAAAATTCACCTTCAATTTATTTTCACAAAACATCATCAAGGAGATAAAACTAGATTATATATTTGATAATAAGAGTATGATGGAGTAGAGATAACCTAGACTTAGCTCAGCTTCTAGCTATTTGGTGATCTATTTGCTTCTTGAAACATAGCATGAGTCTAATGACTCACAGGTCCTTCCCAGCTCGAACTGTCCCTCATCTATGATCAGACCCAGAGATGTTCAGGGGCATCACTATTAACCTTCCGGGTTGGATGTTCCTTACTGGATGGGTGGGTGGGACAAGGAGTGTAGTCCTCTGCAATGCAGGGTGCTAAGCTACCACACCCCTGACCCCTACCTATTAAGATAATTTCCAGTAGCAATTCGCTCAGTGGTGACAACCAAAAATGTCCCCAGACATTACCAAATGTCCCATAGGGAAGTAAGAAAAAATAAATAAATAAATACATAAAATAACCACCCTCAGTTTTGAACTACTAATCTGAGTGATTATTACATCCTTTTCCTGAGATTTGTTTTTCTGGCAACTTGGAAGGACACTGCTCAATAAGTCCTTTGAAAACTGGCCTCTGAATTATTTCAGTGCCCTTTATTTAGATTAAGTATGTGTCACCTTATTATTTGTGTGAGAGAGAGATACGAGCTTGTTGTTTTCCTCTTTATATTGCACAAACAAGTTATAATGACTCATTCACTGCAGGCGCAAGGAATCTCAGCCTTCAGGTGCTCAGAGAATGTTAATAATAAATCACAATTATCTGAATTGTTTTGAACAGCTATTACATGGCTAGGGAACAATGACTTCTGATTTTTTTTTAAATGAGAGAAGTTCCTTTCTATTCATTTGCTTTACTTCCACAGTAATCAAACCTACACAGGAACAACTTTATTCTTTATTGCATTCTTTTATCTTAGAATTCCAAGCTTTTACGAAAGTGGTAATTCAGGATAAAAGAATAAATCAGGAACCTAAAAACTCTTAAGTCTTTGATGATTTTTCTTTAAAGTAATCACCCTGAGTTTGGATAGTCCAGAGAGATCTAGAATTCTGAACAGTCCTGTTATTACATCCTAAATAAAATTATTCACAAATGTCATATACAGGTTAATTTCCTTGAAGGATAATTTTGTATTTGTCTCAGTTATAAGTTTCAAAAAGTTTTCTTAGACAACTAAGAACCACAGAGGACTATAAAACCATCACACTGACAGAGCTGATTTTGCGATTTTTGTGGGTATGGCAAATGTAGTCTGAGAGTTGGCTTTATCAAAACAACCTGTTAGTGAGGCTGGATGGAAGCAACTAACCCCACCATCTCCGGCAAGGTGATGGTTGCTGAGACTTTTAAAAACAAATTTAATTATTGTGTAAAATTGAGTGGCCTAAGTCTGTTCACAGCACAAGGAAAAGTTTTCTGTTATAAATAACATTCATTCATTAATTAAAAATTGTCTAAGTACTATATGTCAGGCATTTTGCTGAGGATACAGTGGTGAACAGAAATGACGTTCTCTCTGTCCTAGTCATAAATCAGTGTTGCACATTTTGAAGGAGAGGCATTGGTGCTGTATAAGATCTGTGCTACTTACAAGGTTAGGGAAGACTTCCCTGAGAAACTGATGCCTACACTAAGATTCATTAAGAGTTAACTTGGAGAAGAAGGGAGAGAAGAGCATTTTGGGACATTGTGTGTGCGAAGTCCTTGTGATGAAAGCTGGCCTGTGAGACTGAAAAAGAGACAGGAAAAGGAAAGAGTGATGTGACATATTTGAGAGGTAGGCAGAGGCCAGACCCTCTAATTCAAAATAAATTCCACCTAAA
The DNA here is from genome assembly GCF_000164805.1 of Carlito syrichta. Taxonomy (NCBI): domain Eukaryota; kingdom Metazoa; phylum Chordata; class Mammalia; order Primates; family Tarsiidae; genus Carlito; species Carlito syrichta. The sequence continues at coordinate 450,445 of NW_007253006.1, read as the reverse complement.
TTCTATAAGCAATGAGAATACTATGAAGCACTTAAATGAGGAGTTGACATATTCAGTTTTATGTAAACAAAAGGTTGACACACTATGTGTTGAAATTATTTTGACTGAGTTTAAATAATGGGTGTGAGAGGGACCGGGGTGGGGATGCTGGCAGTTAATTTGGGAAAGAATTTAACTGATCCACCCAAGCAAGAGAAGATGCAACTTTGTATTAGAGTAGGCATGGCAGTGGTGGTAGAGATGGAGAAAAATGAGCAGATTCAAGAGATATTTATTGAGAAATAACAAATGAAACAAGTATTGGTAGGGAGTGAGAGTGGGAGGAGGGAAAAAGGAAATATTAGAGTGATCCTGGAAAAACAGGATTCATAAGGTGAACAATATGCTTTCTGAATTTTAGAAGAGGTTCAGATAATTTAATTAACTTCTCAAGGGTCATAGAGTCAATCCCTGGTACAGCCAGGATTGAACCTGGGCAAGTCCAACAGCAAAGCCAGGATTTTATTCATGGCTGAAACTATTCCTACATGCTTTGTAAGAGAGTAAGTCTGACCCAGGAAATGAGACACTTAAAAAAGGATTGGTGCCCTTTGTAGTAAAAAATGGAGTGCTGGCACATTTATTTTAATAAAATATAAAATACATCTCTTAACATAGACCTCTTCTTACACTTGTACACCCCTCCCACACTCACACTTTTAGCATGTGACTTCCTCTTACTCTAATAAGCCAATTACAATGTGATTCTGGAAGGAATACAGCAGTAGTGTCTACATTGTTTTCCGATCTCTCCAAATCTCAACATGAAAAAAGATAGAAGAACCAGATAGCAAAACAAAAACACAAAGATGTTATTTAAAAATAAAACCAAGCAGTAGGTTATGTCCAAAAATCTCAAACTACAGCACCTACAAGCCCTACATTGGTGTTTGAGTTGCCTAAAATACCTGAGATCAGAAGAAATTCAAACTAACCAGATTAGTGGAAAGCAATTTTAGATTAGCACCAGGAGAGGTATTGTTCTATACAATAGTAGATTAGACAAAGCCGCCTGTGGTATGTCCGAAAGGGGCTATAGCAGTCAAACTCCCATAAGTTTTCAAAACTGACCCCCAGGTCTCCCTTCCAAGTAGATCCACAAACAAAGGAGAAACTTCTGGAGCCAGAATCATTATTGGTTGACAGCAGGTAAACAAGTTGTAAATGTGAAGAAGGTTCTGTTATAAAAAGCTTTCCACCTAATAAATAAAATTAATAATAGAATTAGAATGACCCTTCATGCAGTACCCCCCAAGTAATAAGGGACGTGGTCATCACAAGTGGATGGAAACTGACTCTGAGCAGGATCTGTCTAATCTGATCAAGTTTGCAGCAAATCCTAGGATTAGAGAAACATGCTGAATTGAACCTTTGGTTGGCAATCAACAAAATCTAGATCGCTGAGAAATATCCAGGTCAAATGCCCCTTTCTCTTCAACAGATAAAATTATAAGGAAAAGAAAGGGACAAAATGGAAACCATAAAAGACATATCAATTTTCCTTAAATGGTACAGACCAAGTTCCTGGAGAGGTTCACTTAAGTGATAAAAGCATCATGAAAATTTTTTAAATTAACAAGAAAATATAAGTTTGTGGTTAAATTTGGAGCAGAGAGGGTTATAATTGAGCAATCCTCTGAGGTAGTGGCAAATTTTATCTTGACCTAAGGGATGGTAACAAGGATGTCTACCTTGTAATAACTCATAAAGGCCTACATTTGCTTTGTGTAGTTTTCTGTAACTTTATTTTATCTTACAATGCAAAAAGAGAAAAAAGCAATACAATTTACTTGGACAGTTCCTAGTTTATTCTAAAAAATAAAATAAGGAACTGGAGCAATATACAGTCATTCTTGTGAAAGTAAAGTATTCAAAGTATGGTTCATACTTCCTCAATATCCAGAATTGCTTCAACTGAGACTTAATATCAGAAATTGATTTATAAATGCCATTTGCAGTTTCACCTCTTATCCACCTAGGTTAAGTGACATAGTACCTTATCTAAAATTTGTCTGATCAATGTACCATATATGTCTTCAAGGCTCTCTCTTATTGTGACCAAATCTGTGTCTTCAAATGGCTGGTTGGGTTCAAGTATTTAACACCCAAGTGAACAATACCTAATAGTTATCTTGCTACAACGACTGAAAAAGGGAAATGATCATGGTTGATGCTCAAAGCAAGGATTCTGGGTAGAAAATGTTCCTTGATCCTCCAGATCATATGAGATGAAATTCCCCAGAGCAAGGAATAAAAAGATAGTGAATTTTTAAAAACTTCCTTGGATGCCCAGAAGATGTTTGACTCACTATTGTGATGTTTCCACAGCTGTCTGTTTGTATAAAGTGCTGCAGGAAATCTGCCATTCTTCTCAAAAACAAGCAAGGGTCACTAAAGCCCCATTATTGGCCCAAAGCAGGAAATACAACAAAGTCCAACATAACACAGTTCTACTGAAAGGAATCTGGCTTAGGGAGGAGTGGTAGGTTTTTCTTAGGATTGCTAGTCTAAACTGTTCCCAGGCTGGTCATGATTAAAAGACATGCTTTTTTAATGATCAACAACCTATGACAAATTGCAAGACTATCAATAGAAGAAGGAAGCCTGTGTATCAAGATGTAATCCTTTTCTGATGTGCCAGGAAATATTAACCACTGATGACAAAGTAAAATAAAACAAAGGTGATTGTTGACATACCACTTTTTGGATGCATGCCAGGGCTATGTAACTGCCCATGGAGACGGGAAGGCTAGGCAGAGTCACCCATAAGTACAATTATATTGGTTCTGGTGCCGACTGTTCCACCAAGTCGCATTTGTGACCTCAGGTAAAGCATTAAACAGCAAAAGAGGTTTTTTTTCCTACTGGAAAATAAAAAATTAGGTTAGTAATCCTTTGACATTCATTAGTCAGGTCATTAGTCAAAATAGTGGTCACCTTTCAAAGGAAGTAAAGTTATGTATATTCTAGGAGGTGTATGGGATCTCTCATTGTAGTGCTTGTAAAGAAAATCTGAGCATTGTCCATGTGTGAAATATAAAATGTTACTAGATAATAATTGACAATAAACAGTGAAGTCTCACTACAGATGCCTACAATTATCTAGTGGTATTCTTTGGAGAAGTTAAAAATGATTTATTCATTCATTCCTCCTTTTACCCAAATAAACACTTGTAAAATTGGTAGTTATCAAGTATCTTTCAATCCTAATGTGCACTGAATCTTCTTAACTATAATATTAACATCCTCCCATGAGAAGACTTGGATTCAACCAACCCTTGAGCCTCTGAGAACCAGCGTTCTTGAAATATTGAGAAATTCTTCCTCACTAGAGAGCAAGGAATAAAGATTGATCTGATGTCCTAGGTCTCACATGTATTGTGTTAAGGGTAACAGAGACCATGGTCTTCTATGAGCAAAGAGCCTCATTTTCCCAAACTCTAGTCTTCTTTCTACCATGTATGTTCATTTTGCCTGGCTGTATGGCCTCTTTACTGCATCCTTAGCTGAGACTCATCTTTCGAAACCTTCTTTCCTTCCTTCTTTCCTTCCTTCTCTCCCTCACTCCTTCTTTCTCTTTTTTTCTTAAATCATCATTGAATACAGGTAACTCAAATGTGAATCAAAAACTCAAAGATGTTCAAAGTTCCCACAACTTCCTCCCTGCTTTAGTCTTAGAAGGATTCTTACTGATTACATAGAACAAAATTACTGTGGTCCATGTAGTCTGGACTGTATCTCACAGGAGAGAATACAGCTCAGTCAGGCTTAAGACTATATATTAGCTCAACCCTGAGTCTCTAATCTTCCTTACTTTTTTAAGAGTCTCAAGAGTGAACAGAACACACAAGATTATGTAGTACTGGTCTTACACCTGCCAAATTTAGAAAACAAACTATCTCCAGCTCTAGAGAAATATGCTAGGGAAGCTTATTCCTAGAATCCAAACTTATGTTCTTATCCATAGTTATTTATCTGAATTTCTAAATTTCAAAAAACATTTGATGGAAAGTATTCACCTCAACTGATTATAATTGACAGTTTTTAATGTATCATGCCAAGTATGAATAATCATTTACTTTTCTTTAGGATATAAATGCTAGATTATGGTATGCCTCTGAAGATCCTATTACAGTTGTAATATAATATTTGGAAGACATAATCTGAACATGCACAATCTGAATTCAGAAAGACACATGTTCCCAAGGATTTTGGAGAAGAACTTGTGAACTTGCTTTGCCAAAGAATACTACAAAGTTGATAGAATTAAGATAAATGGAGATTTCATTTCCTTCAGTTACACCAAGGTGCAATTCAGTCTGTCAGAATTCATAACTGGGAAACCCAAAGTCAATTGGCAGAAATTGCCCTGTAAAGATTAATTTGGGCACAGTACATTTATAAAATATAGGGAGGAAATTTTTATATACATCATGTCCTTTCTCTCCAATTGACATTTAAGACATTATTGTCCCATTGTGAATTTGAGGAATTTGTCATGATGGCAGTCCCATTACCAGATTTTATTTGAGGTGACTTTCTTTCCCACAATAGTCAAGTGGTTCTCAAGGACTGCAAGAGAGAACTGGTCCAATGTGAAAGGGTTTTTCAAGCTTCTGTTTGAATTGTGGTTGCTAACATTTCATTGCCCAAAGCAAAATCATGGCCAAGTCCAAGTAAGAGTGAAAGAGCATTAAAAGGTAGACTGCTAGGGGTGTGGCTACAGGAAGGAAAAGAGTTTTTCCATTTTTATAACCTATCACAAATTTCTGGCAAATGGAAGGAAACATCAGGAGAGGGAAAGAAATATTCCCTGTTGGCATCCACTGTCCCATAACTAGAAAGTGGTGAAGATAGGATTTGATCTGTTGCTAGAGCTTGCTTTTAGTGCCTACACTAACATGCTCCACCCCCAGTATTTTCTGATTGACTGATTGCTAAACTCTTTCCAATATAAATGAAGTCTATTTACTAGAATGGACTTAGCCAGTAATATATATCTAAGGGCAAAGAGAGACTGGCTTGTGGCTTCTCCATTGTCCTGAGCACTTCAGGGTGCATGGATTATAAGTACAGGATGGTATGGGTGACTCTTACAGCTCTTGCTTTTGCCTGAGAGGGGATTTTCTCTCTTAATCTCCTATAACCATTCGGGTATCTAAATGCAAATACCACAGAGGTACAAGCCTCAAGTATGAAGCAAATGGATTAAGACCAATGATTCTGGTCAACCCTCTGTCCTCAGCATGCTACACCCAGAAAACCCACTTCATGACAGTTGTTAAGCAACTCATATCTTGGAAATTCAAACTAGAAATGCAAATTAAAACTATACTGAGATACCATCTAACTCCAGTCAGGATGGCCATCATCCATAACTCAAAAAAACAACAGATGCTGGAGAGAATGTGGGGAAAAGGGAACACTTCTACACTATTGATGGGAATGTAAACTAGTACAACCTCTGTGGAAAACACTTTGATGATTCCTAAAATATCTAAAAATCAACCTCCCATATGATCCAGTAATCCCTCTTTTGGGAATATACCCAGAGAAACTCAAATAATTCTATAAGAAAGATACCTGGGAGACGGGGCAAGATGGCGATGGCATAGGTGAACTGGTGAGATTCTCTGAACGGACCAAGACTGCAAACTGCTGAATAGACAGACTGTAAAGCAGAGGGAAAAGTGAACAAAACTAGAAGACCCTCATAAGGAAGAACAGGTCATTGCAGAAAAGAAATAAAAGCAACCCCACCTTCCCTCAAAAACAGAATTGAAGAGGGGGAGGGAAAGGGGTAAAGGGAGAAAAATCTACAGAAATGAAGAAAAACCAAAAGAAGAGTATGGGTCTCTCCCAGACGCCTGGGAGAGCAGACACTGAGAAAATTGACTTTGGAATACAAGCAATGAAAAGTCCCCAGAATGAAGGGTCTCAAAATGCAAATGTAGATATCAGAACAATAATGGAGAGATTAAAAAGAATTGGAACCAGTGTCTCTGAGTCGCGGGCGCTCAGAGCCTCCCTGTGCGACCTGCGGTGCCGGGTGCTGGGCGGGGGAGAGAGCTGGAGGGAGCAGGGACCCAAAACTTCCCCGCACGCTGCAATACCTGGCCTTAGGAAATGAGGTAAAGTTTGTTGATAGGTGGGCAGGGCAGTGGAAGTCTCTGCCTGGAGAATGGCAAGGCAGTTTAAGCAGATCTGTTTTTCTCCGCTTGTCTGGGTCCTCTGGTTTGGGGTCTCATGCTGAGTGCCTCAGCCAGGGTGGACCCGGAGTTCCAGAGCTCCAAAGTTCCAAAGGGCAGGCTCTAAATGGCAAGAGTGGCGCTGGGACTCTACAGAGGACTTCAGCCAGTAATGGAACCGGTTTCTCTGAGGGGCGGGCACTCAGAGGCTCCCTGTGCCACCGGCGGTGCCAGGTGCTGGGCCAGGGGAGAGAGCTGGAGGGAGCAGGGACCCAAAACTTCCCCGCACGCTGCAATACCTGGCCTTAGGAAATGAGGTAAAGTTTGTTGATAGGTGGGCAGGGCAGTGGAAGTCTCTGCCTGGAGAATGGCAAGGCAGTTTAAGCAGGTCTGTTTTTCTCTCCGCTTGTCTGGGTCCTCTGATTTGGGGTCTCATGCTGAGTGCCTCAGCCAGGGTGGACCCAGAGTTCCAGAGCTCCAAAGTTCCAAAGGGCAGGCTCTAAACAGCGAGAGTGGCGCTGGGACCCTACAGAGGACTTCAGCCAGAAATGGAACCAGCGTCTCTGAGGGGTGGGTGCCCAGAGCCTCCCTGGGTGACCGGCGGCTTGATGCCGGGTGCCTGGGCTGGAGACAATGCAGCCAGGGAGGGATCTGGAGGGGGCTGGGACCGGAGACTTCCACACACGAGTAGAACAGCAGCAGTGGGGGGAGGGGCGCAATATCTGGCCTTGCGTGGGACTGAAGCTCCCGGGTCTGACCCCAGCGTGGTTGGTGGTGGGCTGGGGGATGGGGGTAGCGAAGTGATAGCCTTTTTGGGAACTCACGTTCAGAGAATCTCACCAGTTCACCTATGCCGTCGCCATCTTGCCCCGTCCTCTGGGATGGATATTTCTTGTTGATGGAATGAATCTTTTATAATTATGTAGTGGCCTTCTGTACCTTTTTTAATTTTTGAGAGCTTAAATCGTATTTTGTCTGAAATTAGGATCACAATTCCTCCTTTCTTTTGTGTTCCATCCACCTGAATATTTGTTTCCCATCCTCTTACTCTGAGCCTGTACATGTCCTTTCTAGTGAGATGGGTCTCTTGAAGGCAATATATTGCTGCCTGGTGATATTTTATCCATTTTTCCATTCTATGTCTTTTCTGTGGTGCATTTAGTCCATTCACATTCAGACTAATTATTGAAATGTGAGAGTTAGTCCCTATCATAAATTTCTTATATAGTTGTTGTTGTTCCTCTTTGTTTGTTGTCTTTTTTTTTTTTGGTTTTGGGGTTGATTCGTGTGGGTTATACTCTTTTTCCTGTACTTTTGTGAAGAACGCTGTGGTTCTTTTTTCCTTTTCTTCTGTATTTAGTCTTCTTCATTTTTTTTTTTTTTTGAGTTGGAGTCTCACTCTGTCATCCAGACTGGAGTGCAGTGGCCACTACCGGCCACTGCAGCCTTGACCTGCTGGGCTCCAGCCATCCTTCGCCTCAGCCTTCCAAGCTGCTGGAGCTACAGGCATGCGCCACTACGGCTGGCTAATTTTTTTATTTATTGTAGAGATGAGGTCTCACCAAGTTGCCTGGGTGGGTCTTGAACCCTCAGGCTCAGGCAGTCCACTCACCTCAGTCTCCCAAAGCGTGGGATTACAGGCAGAGCCATCAAGCCCAGCTTGGTACTTTCTTAAGTGTTTCTTGTAGAGGTGGTCTGGTGGCAGCGTAAGTTCTTAGGGATTGAATATCTGGGAAAGGTTTTAATTCTCCCTTGCTGATGAAGCTTAGCTTGACTGGGTAGGTTATTCATGGTTGCAGTTTTTCATCTTTTAGAACTTTGAAGATAGGGCTCCAAGCTCTCCTAGCCTATAGCGTTTCTGTAGATAAGTCTGCTGCTATTCTAATTGGTCTTCCATGGTAGATGATCTAGCCTTTTTCTCTTGCTGCCTTTAGGATTTTTTTCTTTTATACCTACTTTGTTTAGGTGAATTGTTATGTGTCTGGAAGTTGGTCTTCTCATTTGTCGTCTTGCAGGGGTTCTCTGAATCGCTTGTGTTTGAATTTTTGCATCACTGATGAGATGAGGGAAGTTTTCTTCAATAATCTCATGGAATGTTGGTTCCAAGGTGGCCTCTGTTTCTCTTTCTGTTTCAGGAAGGCCAATTACACTTAGTTTCTTTCTCTTGAAGTAATCATTCATCTCTTGAAGGTTTTGTTCTGTCTTTTTAACCTTCTTTTCTATGTTTTTGACAGTTTGGGTTTTTTCTATATTTTGGTCCTCAAGCTCTGAGATTCTTTCTTCTGCTTGGCTAATTCTGCTTTCCATGCTTATCAGTTTATTATTTATTTCATTCACAGTATTCTTTATTACTGTTATCCCAGTTAGCTTTTTATTTTTATGAAAATAATATGAGAATAAAAACCATTGTCAATCATGCCTCACAATTTCAAATTTTGTTGCTAATCTAATTTTTTAACAGTTTTGTCCAGTTTCTAAAGGCACTAACTTCTTTCTTTTCTTGAGTTTCTGGGAATGCATGTCTTTCTGTGGCCCTATTATATGTTTGTGTACTGGTTACTATATGTAGCTTATTGGAGGAGTTATAAAAATAAGCAATAACTCTAATCTCATCTCAAACTCTAAAGTTATCCAGTTAGTGATGACTTTAGCCAGTGTGGTTAAGAGAATTTTTCTAGTTGGTGTCCTTTTGTCTGAAATGCCTCCTCCCAAAATTAGCTATTTGTTCCTCTGTCTCTCTTTTCTTTTTGTCTGAAATTCCTCCTCTCAAAAATAGTTCTTTGTTCCTCTGACTCTTTCTCTTCTGGAAATCTTGCTTAGATAAAGTCTTAAAAAACCCTTTAATTTTTGTCTATGAAAATATTGTTTCTTTGGAAACTGTTCTGTAAAATCCTCCCATTGAATACCTTGATGTGATCTCCCAGCTCAGAATCTGTTTCTTACTGTAGTTGTAGAACACACTCTTTAGTACTCCCTTGGAAACATATCTGACACAGTTGTCATTTCATATATAAGCATGGACACTTTATAGGTAACACCTCTGTTATTCTTCTCAGTGAGGGAATTACTATTATTATCCTCATTTTAAAAGATAACAAAATCAAGATTAAGAGAGACTAAATAACTTCCTCAGGGCCATATACCTACTAAGCACTGGCACTTAGAATTGAACTCAGATTTTTTCTACAGTTTATCCAATATGCTAAATCAAATAAATAGAATATAATAGGTTAAGAAAATCACCATGAAATTTACATAATATAATCATCAATATGTAGGTCAAAGGTACAAAAAATGATCCTTCAAATTACTTATATGTGACTAAAGAATGCAATAAGCAATACTCAAATAGTCAACACCCTTTTTTTGACCCTTGTTCAGAGGTCCCCAACCTTTTTGGCATCAGGGACTAGTTTTATGGAAGACAATTTTTCCATGAAAATTGGGTAAGAGGGTGTCCATTTAAAACACACTTCTAATGTTAATCTGTGTTTGCAACCACTCCCCAGTGCTAGCTTCACTGCCTCAACTCCACCTCAGATCATCAGGCATCAGATTTTCATAAGGAGCATGCAACCTAGATCCCTTGCATGTACAGTTCACTATAGGGTTCGCACTCCTATGAGAATCTAATGCCACTGCTGATCTGACATAAGGAAGATCTCTGCTCACCTGCTACTCATCTCCTGATGTGTGACTCAGTCCTAACAGGCCATGAACTGGTACCATTTTGCAACCTGGGGGTTGGGGAACCCTGCCCCAGCTATATATTTATTCAAATATCCATCTATCATTACATACCTATCATGTATGAGAGTTTAAGTTGTTCTATACCCTTATCAACATCTGATTTTGTCTTTTTTGTTATTTATTTATTTATTCATTTATTTTAAAGATGGGGGGTACAATTCAGGATTAGGTATACAAGTGGTATCATACAGGTAGAGTTTAGGGTTCCCTTTGGTGCCCACTTCACCTGGTTTGAAATCAGGTGAGCTTATTGATGTTATGTGCCTCCCCTCTCTCCCCTGGCAGTGTCCTGCTACTTCCAGTTACTTTCTTATAGTATTATGATGAATGTTCAGGGAATGCTTATGAGTAAGACTTCATGGTACTCTGTTCTTTGTTTCGTGATATATCACTGAGTATAATAAACTCTAAATCTATCCAGGTGCTATGAAGTCCATATGTTTGTCCTTCTTTATGGCTGCATCATGTATTCCATCATGTATATGTACCACTTTTTTTTTCTTATTCAGTCCAGTTTTGATGGATAGCATGGTTGGTTCCATGTTTTTAAAATTGTGAATACTGCTTCAATAAACATGCAAGTGTAGGTACCTTTCTGGTAGAATGATTTGAGTTCCTCTAGGTATATTTCCAGTAGGGGGATTGCTGGGTCATATGGAAGGCCAATCTCTAGTTCTTTTAGAAATTGCCACACTCTTTTCCATAGAGGTTGAACTAGTTTGCAATCCCACCAGCAGTGTAGAAGCATTTTCTTTTCTCTGCATCTTCGCCAGCATCTGCTGTTTTTTGTTTTATTAATGATGGTCAGACTTACTGGAGTTAGGTGGTATCTCAGTGTTTTGAATTGTATTTCTCTGATAATGAGTGAGGCTGAGCACTTTTTCATGTGTCTGTTGGCTGCCCAAATGTCTTCTTTTGAGAAATGTCTATTCATATGTTTTGCTCACTTTTTAAAGCGGCTGTTCATTTTCTTCCTTTCAGCACATTTGAGATCCTTGTAGTTCCTAGATGTTAGGCCTTTGTCAGATATACAGTTGACAACTATTTTTTTCCCATTCTGTGGACTGTTTCTACACTCACTTGATGTTTTCTTTTGCTTTGCCAAAGGTTATCAGTTTAATGAAGTCTCACTAGTCTATGTTATCTCTTATGGCATGGGTTTTGATCAGGAATGAGTTGCCTACTCTGATTTTCATAAAGGTGTCTCCTGCATTTTCTAAGAACCTCATAGCTTGAGGTTTTAAGTGTAAGTCAGCGATCCATTTAGAGTTGATTTTTGTATATGGAGATATATAGGGGTCCTGTTTCATTCTTCTGCATGTTGTCAGCCAGTTTTCCCAGCACCATTTACTGAATAGGATCTCCTTTCCTCAGTGGTTGTTAATGGAGGCTTTGTTGAAGATGAGTTGGTTGAGAAATTGAAGTTTTCCTTCTGGAATCTCTATCATGTTCCACTGGTCTAGATGCCCGGTGTTGTACCAATACCAGGCTCTTTTGATTTTTGTAGCTTTATAATAAAGTCTGGAGGAATGATACTTCCCACTTTGTTTCTATTTTTTGAGCATTATTTGTGGTCATTTACATTTCCATATGAATTTCAGTATTGTCATTTCCACGTCTGAGAAGATGATGCTGGTAATTTCATGGATTTTGTGTTGAATCTGTAGATTACCTTTGGTAGGATGGACATCTTAATAATGTTGATACTGCCTATCCATGAGCATGGACAATTTTCCCATTTGTTTGTGTTTTATTGGACTTCTCTGAGCAGTGTTTTGTAGTTTTCATTGTATAGTTCTCTTACTTCTCTGGTTAGGATGATGTCAAGAAGAAAAAAATATCATAGAAAAAAATCAACAAAACAAAAAGCTGGTTCTTTGGAAGGATAAACAATATTGACAGAATCTTAGCCAGAATGACCAATAAAAAGAGAGAAAACACCCAAATAAACACAATCAGAAACTAAAAGATCAAATCACTACTTACCCCTAAGAAATATCAGAGATTACTGTGTACACCTGTATGGAAACAAACTTGATTATTTAAATGAAATGGAGAATCTTCTGACACTGCACAACCTCCAAAGGTTGAAACAAGAAGATGCTGAGATGCTAAATAGACCAAAAACAACCCAGGAAATCGACTCTGACATTAAAAAAAAAAAAAAAAAAAAAAAACTACCTACAAATAAAAGCCCTGGACCAGATGGCTTTCCAGTGGAATTCTACAAAATGTACAAGAAGGAGCTAACACCAATCCTATTGAAAGTATTCCAGGCAATTGAGAAAGATGGAACTCTCTCCAAATCATTTTATGAAGCTAATATCACACTGGTACCCAAACCAGGTAAAGATCCAACAAAAAAGAGAACCACAGACCAATATCCCTAATAAACATAGATGTAAAAATTCTCAACAAGATTCTAGCAAGTAAGATCCTGCAACACATCTCAAAAATCATCCACCATGACCAAGAAGTCTTTATCCCTTGGATGAAGGGATGCTTCAACATTACAAGACCGTAAATATAATTTTTTTTTTTTTAGTTGGAGTCTCACGCTGTCGCCCAGACTGGAGTGCAGTGGCCGCTCCCGGGCAACCGCAGCCTCAACCTGCTGGG
>NW_007253006.1:362311-437816 GCF_000164805.1 Carlito syrichta | reverse complement strand
GGCAATCCTTCCGCCTCAGCCTTCCAAGTAGCCGGAATTACAGGCGTGTGCTACCACGCCCGGCTGATTTTTTTATTTATTGTAGAGATGAGATCTCACTGCCCAGGAGGGTCTCGAACCCGCGGGCTCAGGCAATTCACTCACCTCAGCCTCCCAAAAGCATGGGATTACAGGCTGAGCCACCGAGCCCGGCTAGTAAATATAATTTAATACATCAACAAATATAAAAACAAGACCCACATGATATCATTAGATGAGGAAAAAGCTTTTGATAAAATCCATCATCCTTTCTTAATAAAACCCTTAAACACCTAGGCATAGAAAGAACATACCTCAAAATAGTAAGTGCCATCTACAATAAACCCACAGTCAGCGTATTGCTCAATGGACAGAACTTGGAAGCATTTCTCTGAAAACCAGAACAGGACAAGGTTGCCCACTCTCACCTCTTCGGTTCAATATTGTGTTGGAAGTCCTGGCTAGAGAAATTAGATAAGAGAAGGATATCAGGAGTAAAAAAGGAAGTTATAGGAAAAGAGGAAGTTAAGTTATCCCTCTTTGCTGACAATAGGATCCCATACCTGGAAAACCCAAGAGAATCTGACAAAAACCTTGCACTGATAAAGGACTTTGGCAGTCTCAGGGTACAAAATAAATGTGCAAAAGACAGTTGCATTCTTATACACCAACAACAAATAGACAGAGAAACAATAAAAAAACACACACACACAATCTCATTCACAGTAGCCACAAAAAAAAAAATACCTCAGCATCGTGCTTTTCATTTTTAATATTCTGTAAATGTATGATTCTTAAATATTGTGATTCTGATTGGCTTTTCCATGATATATTTCAAAAGTTAAGCTCCTTCTTTGTATACTTATTAAAAAGTTGGTATCCTCTTTTATAAAGTGCTTTTTCAAGAAGTTTGATCATATCTTTGAGTTTATTAAATCTTATTAATATCCATTTTAAGAATTCCTCATATATTGTGTATATGAGTCCTTTGTCAGATATAGGTATTATAAAATTGTCAAATAAGGGGCTTGGCTTTTTAAAAATTATTGTTCTATTTCTCTCATTTGCCACTTGTATTCTTTTTGTCCAGTTTGTCCTTTAATTTTTTATTACTTTTTATTGCTTTCTTTTATATTAATCGATAATTTTTATTATTGTCTTCTCTCTTGCCTCTTAACATTGTGTTTCCTCTCAGTATGATTTATTTAGTTTGTGATCTAAATTATCAAATGAGTACTTAATTTAGTACAAACTAATTTAAATTGGTTCTTATTCACATTTAATAATCAACCAAATATTAAATTCTATTTGCCTCTTCACATGTATTGCTATTGTCATATAATTTACTTTGATATATGTTATGTATACAAGACTTTTCTTTTTTTTTTTTTTTTTTTGAGTTGGAGTCTCACTCTGTCGCTCAGACTGGAGTGCAGTGGCCGCTCCCGGCCACCGCAGCCTCAACGTGCTGGGCTGCGGCGATCCTTCCGCCTCAGCCTTCCGAGGAGCCGGAATTACAGGCGTGCGCTCGCCTGGCTGATTTTTTTATTTATTGTAGAGATGAGGTCTTGCTGCCCAGGCAGGTCTCGACCCCGCGGGCTCAGGCAATCCACTCACCTCAGCCTCCCAAAGGAGCGGGATTACAGGCTGAGCCACCGAGCCCAGCTAAGACTTTTTTATGATTGCTGCCCTAAGTGGTCAATAGTCATATATTTACTCACTTTATTGTTCTTCATTTCTTCTTGTACTTCCATGCTTTCATCTGTGATTCCTTCAGCACAATGAAATCGCTTTATATTTCCTGTAGTGATCTACTGCCAATAAATTATATCAGCTTATATTTTCTTGATAACATCTTTATTTTATAGGATATTTTCACTATGTATAGTATTCTATACTGGCAAGTTTTCTTTTGCTTGTTTGCTTTTCTTAGATATTTTTTCTTTAAAAATGGCATTTCATTTTTTTTTTCTGGATTATGTGATTTCATTGAGAAGTTAGCTGTCATTGTTAGTATGTAATTCTCATGGCAATATACCCATGTGTCTTCCTTTTATTGGACTTTTAAGATTATCTCTTTTTTTTTTTTTTTTAAGTTTTAGTGACTACGATGAACCTTGATGTGGTTCCCTTTGTGTATTTCTCCTGTAAGGTTTCCAGAGTTTCTCAAACCTGTAGAATATGAACTTGTATCAGTTTTAAAAATTTTCCAGGCATTATTACTTAAACATTCTTTCTGCTGCATTTCTCTCCATTTCTTCTACTACGCACTCATACCTATGTAAGATCATTTGACTATGTCACCAATATGACTAACTCTTTGAGTCTTTTTTCTTTTTCCTCTCTAGATTCAGAGAGAAAATGCCACATATATCTTGAGGAAAAGGCTAAGTAAAATGTGAGGAGTCTCTAATCCTTAAGTGGGCTTTTCTTTCAAATATTACAAACCAGTTGAGAAATTTAAATCTTCCTCTACAAAATATTTAGCATCACTTGTTGCCTCCCAGAATCAAGTGAATGACAGGAGAAAAAGGTCATCATGGCTATAGAGCTCCCGGAGTTTATATAGTGTCATGCTAGATTATTTTAATAACCTAAAGTTTTGCTGGTTCCTCTTTTTTTCTCAGTATCATCCTATACTTGGTTGAATTACCACCCATACCTCGTTCCTCGATTCATGTCCTTTGCCAGAACCTCAGAATACAGTCATATTTGGAAATAGGGCCATTGCAAATGTAATTAGTTAGGATGAGGTCATACTGGAGTAGAATAGACCCTGAACTCAATATGGTTGTCTCTTTAAAAAAAAAGAATACTCTGGTTTCTCTTCAGATCGTATAAGTCTTTCCCTTTTTAAAAAAAAAAGAAGAGACACACGGGCAGAGAGAGACACAAGGAGAATACCATGGGATGACACAGGCAGAAATTGGTACGAGACAGCAGCAAGTCAGGAATTATCAAGGATTAATGACCATCACCATAAACTAGGAAAAGGCAGGGAAGAGTTCTGTAGAGTCTCACAGAGAGTATGCCATTGTTGATACATAATTTCAGACTTTTATCCTCCAGAACTGTGAGATTATAAATTTCTGTTGTCTTCAGTCAACTAATTTGTGGTTCTTTGTTATGGTAGCCCTAGAAAACTGACATTCCTGTATTCAAACAAAGTTAGGTCCTCAGCCTGGATCCCGAAGTCAAAGCCTGCAATATCCTCAGGCAATAAAGCAGTGGGGAAACCCTGCTCACTTTTGCAGCTATCTTCTCTGTGATAGTTAACTTTTTTTCCTTTGTTCCTTCTATATTTTAACTGTCTTTACATTTTTTAATTTTGCATTTCTTTGACCTTTTCAAATCTGCACTAAAAAAAATTTTCTGTTGCTTTTTTTCTCCATCCTTCTCAACACCAGAAGTTCTCCCCTTACTCTTTATTCTTAATTGTCACCACTCCTGCAATCTTAATTTTGATGTATAAATGAAGCCTGTCACTTACAATGTTTAAAATGGTTGTAATTTTATTGTTTTTTTGTTTTCTTTTGAGGGATTTTAAACAAAATATTACTATTGCCCTTAAATGTTTTAACTACGGTATTATTAAAATATAGGTACATATACCATTGAGAGCATGCCCAATTACAGTAAATTTTATTTAACTTGCACAATTATGGAAGGCTTAAGTTATAAATTAAATTAACAATAATAAATTAAAAGTATAAGAATATAATTTGTCTTTTCTAATTGTGTATTTAACAAGTAATACAGTAAGCTATAAAAAATTAAAACTATTTTCTAATAACTATATGTTATTCTGTTTTTTAAATCAATCTAAGGAAACTTTTCTTTACAGTCATACTATCACCCAGTGACATTCATTTACTATCTTCTTTCTATGATTTCTGTCACCTGCAGTAGGTTGCAGAAGTGTCATTTATGACATTAACACACAGATATTCTTACTTGGGTGTCCTAAGGGCACCTCAAACTTACATATCTAAAATTAACCTCATTATAACTTCTGCAACTGCCATCCCAAACTTGGAGTTCCTTCTTTTTTAATCCCCAGTTTAAGTAAATTATATACTCGTTCACCCCATCTCCCAAAATGTAGGAGTGAGTAATCCTCACCTATTCCATCCACACAGTCAATCAGTGACCAAATACTGTTAATTCTACTGTTTCAGCATTTTTCACATCTGTTCCATTCTTTTCATTGCTACTTGAATTCACATCTTTTTTTTTTTTTTTTTTTTTTTTTTGAGTTGGAGTCTCACTCTGTCGTCCAGACTGGAGTGCAGTGGCCGCTCCCAGCCACCGCAGCCTTGACCTGCTGGGCTGTGGCGATCCTTCCCACTCAGCCTTCCAAGTAGCTGGAACTACAGGCGTGTGCTACCACAGTCAGCTGATTTTTTGATTTATTGTAGAGATGAGGTCTCATTGCCCAGGTGGGTCTCGAACCCGCGGGCTCAGGCAATCTGCTCACCTCAGCCTCCCAAAGGCGTGGGATTACAGGCTGAGCCACCGAGCCTGGCATGAATTCACATCTTTGTACTACTGTTGCAGTTTAACTCTTCATTATCTCTCACCTTAAATGCTATAATCTCCCCATTTAATATTTTTAATAAAAGCTTCTCCTTCCTCCATTTTATACTTTCAAAGGTGTTCACCTAAGGGTCACATCTCATGTTACTCTCATTCTTAAAGATCTTCCTTTGTTCTTTAATGTGTGCAAAAAGAACTCAAAATCCTGTGCTTCAGTCAAAACTCTTCAAAATAGTCATCTATATATATTCTTCAAGTCTCATCTTCTACTTCTTAAAGTCGTGAAATCTCTGGTCTAGCCACTTCACAAATTGTGATCTTCCATTTTAAGTTCCGTGCTTTTGCACCTTCCAAGTCTTGCTCAATGCAAAGATATTTCCAATGAACTGACATTCTCCTGGTCATCAGTCCAGTTTTTTGTTTTCATTGAGACTTTGTTTCTTGCATTGTGTTTCTTTCACTTCCTTTACTTTTAATCTCCTTGTTGACATCTATCCGTCCAGATTCTGAATGCAGATCATCCAACCTCTTTTAAGTAACTATTGGCACAGGCATCTGTATCTATTGATAAAATGATGGCTGGGCACAGTGACTCACTCCTGTAATCCCAGCTCCTTGGGAAGCCAAGGCAGGAGGATCACTTGAAACCAGGAGTTCGAGGTTACAGTGACAAATCATCATACCAATGCACTCCAGCCTAGGTGACACAGAAAGACTCAATCTTTACAAACAATAATTTATGAAAATAAGAATGAAATAAATCAGCTCAGAGCAACCTATTTTCTGGACTTTTCTGGATTGTAGCAATGTCATTTTTTGATCCAGTAGTGGTAACTAGGATTTATTTATTTTGAGAAAAATTCATCTACAGTAATGATTTTTGAACTTCTCTAACCTAATGTTTAATGTAGTGAGAGTTTACTTTAAAAACCCCACCTTCCCATAAAAGTGGCCCTTTACCTACTATATTCAAAATTAATTTCTCCACAGTACTCTCCCACACACACTCCCATTCCCCCAGCTTTTCGCTACCACGTTGCTTGATTCCTCTCCCTCTGTTTCTTTGTAATCTTTACCTCCTCTCTACACACCAGAAGTTCTTCTCTTACTCTCTATTCTTGTCACCACTCCTGCAATCTACAGCATTTCTACACACCAAAATAAATCTCTCTCTACTTCATATGCAGAGCTGTTAAGCTGTTTCTTTGTTTTTTCACCTCCTTCAAAAAATTCTACCTTTGGAGAAAGGGTGTTCACCTTTTGAACCCAAAGATGCTTTCGGTTAAAGTTACTTTGCCATATAGAAAGGCATATACTTCAGAGGAAAAAAATGACACTATGCTCACAGAGGCTGAAGCAGCTACAGTCAATAGAAATTTCTCTCACTGTATTATACCAACATATAAATATGTTTTCACATTTTTACACTAGCATGTAAACAATTTATCTTTATATTTATTTATTAAATTATAAATTTATCAAAGAGAGGAACTGTCTTTCTCATCTCTGTTTTCCAAATCCCTATCACAATGCCTTGAATATATAGCAAGCATTTGATAAATGATGTTAGAAAAACGCTCTTTTATTTCACCTACGCCTCAGCAGTGTTACAATGGCTAGAGGATCTAATCTGGCAATTCCCAATCTGTGGGCTACAGGCACCACAGGTCACTGTAAACTTATTGTCAGGGTCTTGAGTATCTATGTGATTGAGCATCGTCAGTGGACTGAACTATGCCTTTTATTTTCTTGTGTATATTCACAAGCTGCTGAAGGTACAAAATTATAAAGCAGTCTTAAGAATTACTGAAATCATTGTACTCTATGGTCACTATATGTTCTCCAAACCAAAGGTACTAAAGGTACAAATAACATTTGTAGAAAATATTGACATTTTAGACATTGAAAGATTTATTTTATTCAAAAGGACTGGTCCCACTAGCTTGAAAGTGTTGCTGTTATAGTAAGTTTCCATGTAGAGTTGCCTACATTGTCTTTGCTGCATATGTTTCACTAGCACGTGAGGTGGGTTAGTTAGCGGACACTTCCTTATGTATCAGCATTTTAACTTCTGACTGTTATTTACCCCTTGAAATGTTCCTTGTAGTTTAGCCACTGCTCAGAACACGTGTGCATCTCTCAAACTGAAAAGCTGACAGGGGAAAATATAAAAGCCCACTGAGAGGAAATAGTTGTCAGGGAGAGAATAGCTAGACTACAGTAATTGTAATGGCCAAATAAAATAAACTAAGTGCCACAGCTAACACCCAGGTTGAAGATTCCTCATCCTTAATCATACTTAAACAGCATTAACATTTTCAATATTGTATTTGGAAAGAACATTAATTCAGTATAAGAAATGGATTCCATGGTTACATATATTGGGGATTTTTTTTCCTATCCAAATTTTAAAGATTCAATTATATCAACATATTGTGAAACAAAAAAATCTGCTGTAAAGGATTTTAAATATCTTACTTTAACCTTGCATTACTTTTTGTTTGTTTTACTCTTGTAATACTGTGTGTGTGTGTGTTTACACACGTTTTCATTCACAATTCTTGGCTCATAACTTCCACAGCCCTTGTTATCATCTTTTGTTATAAAGTTAGGGCCTTTTAGGCCTCAGGGGCAGACCTCAGAAATTAAAAATATACTCTCATTTTCCCTCACATTTCTGCCTTGGAGTTGGCTGTAAATAAATTATTTATCATTCCTGGGCTAGGAGTCCCTCATTTCAGGAGGGATCCTTCCTCATCTCCTAGAGGAAGAATGTTGCACAGAGAAAGCTTGAAGAAGCAAAATAGAAAGGCCTTGTTGGATATAACCGCTCAGTATATTGGTATTAGATAAAACATTTTTTGACCAATCACATTTATACATGGCTGTCAATCATATTTAATCAATGACATCTCTATAAAAGACCCAAAAGGAGTGGGTTCAGAGAGTTTCCCAATAACTGAACATATGGGGGTTCTTGGGAGATGATGCACCAGGAAGGACACGGAAGGTCTGTGCCCCTTCCCTCATACCTCGCCCTATACATCTTTTTATTTTTGTTTGTTGTAATATGCTTTATAATAAACTGTAAACGTAAGTTTCCCTGAATTTTGTAAGCTGCTTTAGCAAGTTAATCAAACCCAAAGAGCGGGTAGTGGAAACCTCAACTTGAAGCAAGTGGGTCAGGAGTTCTGGAGGCCCAGATATATGACTGATGAGAACAGGGGGAAGGGTGTTACAATCTTGTAGGACTAAGTCTTCAACCTATGGCATCTCCAGGTAGATAGTATCAGAATTGGGTCGGAGAATACCCAACTAGTATCCACTGCAGAATCAACTTATTGCTTGTTGTTAGGAAGAAGCCCCCACACATCTGATCACAGAAGTCTTCTGTGATGATTGTTGTTCAATGAGGTAATAGAAAAAATATAGTTTGAGTTTGTTACTCTCAGAACTCTGTCTATATAACACTGATTATCATCATATATTAGAAAAAACTATATTAGAAAAATGATAATAATATATGTTGAAGCAATTTGATCACATTATTTCTTGAACAGAAGCCCATTTGTGTCTTTATATCAGTCAATGGTAATGAAAATTTTATGTGACAGTATTGGCTTAATCCAATTATTGGATCATTTATATATTGATATTTTTCATTGCCAAAAAAAAAAAAAATTCTGCATCTTGTGTCAACTTTAAGGAAATGGAACATAGAGCCAGGTATGAAAGTTTTGAGAAAAATAATCTGACATATTTCTTAATTTAATTCCGGAATTTTTAAAAATGAGAATTATTATCTATTAAAGTAGGTGTTTAGTGAATGAAATTGTCCATGATGAATATCCACCATCAAAATGTTCTCAAAGAGATCCCAGAAGAAAACTCTTGGTTTAGAAACAGCAATTTTTTCCATACTCCTAGGGCAGTAGAATTTGAATCCAAGATGTGTTAAAGGTGTTAAAGTATACCAAAGAAAGACCAGATATGCTTGTTGAATCAGTTGTCTGAGGTAGATAGGTGCATTGTAAAAAGCACTAGAGGTAGCTCCAGAAGATCCATACAAAGACTCAAACTGTACCCACTATCAGGCGTTTCTGAGTTTCAATTTCCTCTTGTATAAGATGAACATTTTCTTAAAAATAGTACCTAGTTCACAAGATCATAGCAAGGCTAAAATATGAAGGTATGTGGGAAAATGACTGCTTCTAATGAGGATGAAGTAATACAGACTGGATTTACTCTCATACTGAAGTAACAATAACAACAATAACAAAATATGCAAAATAATACTTTTCAAGACACTGGATATCAAACAATGAGGATAGTTATTCTCAAGTGACAGCAAAATTTGAGAAGACGGAACTGAGTTCAAAAAAACCTAGGAAGCTAGAGTTTGCAGAGCACAGGAACAGAGAAAAGAGAACTGAATGAAGAGAGAACTTTGGAGATGCCCAGAGACTCCCTCTCAAATGTTCAGTCGAGTATTGATCAAATATGCATGTAAGGATAATACTTAAGTCTTGGGAAGGAACCACCCAAAACAGAGAGAGGAGTGATACCAACAATCATATGGAATAGGAATTAGACCAAATGATTACATATATTGGGGATATCTCTCTGTGTGTGTGTGTGTGTGTGTGTGTGTGTGTGTGTGTGTGTGTGTGTGTGTGTGTATAGAGACATATACATACGTACATATATATATCAAACTTTGGAATATTGTTCAGCCTTTAAAAAGAAGAAAATTATATCTTTTGTGACAAGAATGAACCTGGAGGACAATATGCTAAGTGAAATAAAATAGACATAGAAAGACAAATGCTGTATGTTCTCACTTATATGTGTAATTTTTAAAAAAGTCAAACTTATAGAAACAGAGAGTGGACTGGTGGTTGTCAGGGGCCAGGAGGTAGGGGAAATAAGGAGATGTTGGTCAAAGAGTACAAATGTTCAATTAAGTGAGATGGATTCACTCTAGAGATCTGTGTACACAATGGTGACATTTATACTTAAAACTTGCTAAGAGAGATGATCTTAAGTTTTCTCATCACAAAAAATTATAACTGTGAGTTAATTGATATATTAATCAACCTCATTGTGGTAATCATTGCAAAATGTATACATATATCAGAGCATCACTTTGTGCACCTTAAATATACATATTTTTAATTTGGCAAGTATACCTTACTACAGCTTAGAGAAAATTAGTATCATTTTTAAAATATTTAAAAAATAAATATTGATGAGTAAATATGACAAAGGATGTACAGACTTGTACCCTGAAAATTACTAAACTTTTATTAGAAAATTAAAGATTTAAATAAACTGAGATGAAATGTATACATACATCAGAAAACTCAATCTTAAAATGCCAATTCTTCCGAAATTAATCCATAAATTCAAAGAATTTATATTAAAACATTGGTAGTCTTTTAAAATAGAAATTGACTAGCCCAATAAAAATTTGTATGGAAATGCAGATAATCTAGAATACTCAAAATAATTCTGAAAAAGAAGAATAGAGATATTAGTTAACACTACCCAATTTCAAGACTTAGTCTAAAGATACAGGAATCAAAATATTTGGCTTCAACATAAAGAGCCAAATAGGCCAATAAAATAGAACAAGGAGCTCAGACACAGACTCACATGAATTTAGAAAACTGACTTTGACCAAGGTGCACAAGCAAATAATCAGGAAAAGGGTAAGCTTTATAATACATGGTACTAGGCAATCTGGATGTCCATATACCCCTCCACACCCACAAAAAAATCCAGTCTGTACCTTTCAGCATGCAGTCATGTGTCACATAATGATGTGTTGGTAAAGATAGACTGCATTTACGATAGTATCACCATAAGATTATAATGGAGTTGAAAATGTCTTATTACTTAGTGACGTCTCAGTGCAACGCATTACTCACGTGTTTGTGGTGATGCTGGGATAAACCCACTACAATGTCAGTCGTATAAAAGTACAGTACATAACAATTATGTATAGTACATACTTTTGATAATGACAATAAATTACTATGTTATTGGGTTGTATATTTACTCTACTATACTTTTTATCATTATTTTAGAGGACACGCCTTATCAAATATTTAAAAGTTAACTGTAAAATAGTCTCCAGCAGTTTCTTTGGAAAGCATGCCAGTAGACATTGTGATCACAGGAGATTACAGTGAGTTTTTGCCCCTGAAGACCATCCACTGGGATGAGATATGGAGATGAAAGATAGTGACACTGATGACCCTGACCCTGTATGGGCTTTAGCTAATGTGTATGTTTGTGTCTTCATTTTAACAGAAAAGTTTTTAAATAAATAAATAAATAAAGATTATAGAATAAGAATATAAAGAAATACTTTTGTACAGTTAAATAATGTATTTATATTTTAAGCAAAGTGTTATAACGAGTAAAAAGTTTAAAAAATTAAAATGTGTAAAGTAAAAAAGTTACAATGAGCTCATTTGTTTTTAAAGAAAAACATTAAAAAATAAATTTAGTGTAGCTGAAGTATACTGTGCTTATAAAATCTACAGTAGTATGCTGTAATGTCCTAGACCTTCTCATTCACGCACCAGTCACAAGAGAAACTTCTTAGTCTGGAAAGCTACATTCATGGTAAGTGCCCTATATAAGTGAATCATTTTTTATCTTTTCTATCATATTTGTACTGTACCTTTTTTATTACTGGATATGTTTCAATACACAGATACTTACCATTCTGTTACAATTGCCTACAGTATTCAGTATAGTAACATGCTGTACAGGTTTATAGCCTAAAAGCAATTAGTTATGCCACATAGCCTAGGTGTATGGTAGGTTATACCACCTAAGTTTGTATACATACATACTGATGTTTACACAATGATAAAGTCGCCTAACATCACATTTCTCACAACATATCCTTGTCATTAATTGATTTATTAATTGTCCTTAAAAAATAACTGAGAATTCATTTTTAATATAAATGTAGAACTTAAAACTTAAAATATTTATAAGAAAACAAAAAAACATTTATGACCTTATGTTAGGAAATATTTCTTATATATGACACCAAAACCATAATTAATAGAAGAACAAATGACTAAGTTAGACTTATTCAAAATTAAAAATTCTTGATCTTTAAAATACTCTGCAAAGATAATGAAAAGCAAAGCCACAGGCTGGGAGAATTTGCAAATAATTTACCTATATTCAGCATATGCAAAGAATTCTTAAAAAATACAATGCAGTTTAAAAAGTGAACAAAATGAACAGTAATTTCATCAAAGAAGATATAAGAATGGTAGATAAGCATATGAAGAGACACTCAATATCATTAATCATTAGAAAATGTAAAGTTATACACAATAAGATACCACTATACATTACTAGAATGGCTAAAATTATAAAGTCTGGTCATAACAAGTGTTGATAAGAATGTGGCAGTACAAATATTCACATGCACTGCTAGTAGAAATATAAAATACTCTAACCATTTTGTAAAATAGTTTGGTAGTTTCTGGAAGATTTAAACATATACCTGCCAGTTGGTGTAGCCATTCTACTCCTAGGTACTTAGGCAAGAATGTTCGAAGTGATGTTGTTTGTAGTAGCTCAAAACTCAAAACAACCTAAATGTTCATTAACAGGTGAAAGAGTATACAAACTGTGATATAGCCATACAATGGACTATTACTCAGCAACAGAAAGGAATGACCAATTAATACACTTAACAATATGGCAAAAATCAAAACAATTATGTGAGCCTAAAAAGCCAGAAAAAGTTTCTATGAAACTTCAGAAAATGCAAAGTAATCTACAGTGACAGAAAACAGATCAATGGATGCCTGGTGATGGGAAATAGAGGGAATGGAGGATTGCAGAAGTGCAGGAAGAAACTCTGGGAAAGAATGTGTCCTTTCATTATCTTGATTGTTGTAATGGCTTCATGGGAGTGTGCATATGTGAAAAATGATGAAGGTGTTCACCTTCAATATGTGTAATTTATTTTATGTCAGAATACTTTAATAAAGCTGTTTAGGAATGTTTAAGGACATATATTATATATATATTTATATATTATATAAATATACAAATATAAATATATAAATGTCTAACTGTCAGATTTATTTCTCAGGTTTCAAAGAATTCCTGGATAGATATAATAGATAACTCCCTTATCTCTCATATCTTTTGTGATTTTGATTCTTATAGCCAAGTAGAAACTCATTTTATATAACTTTTTTCCTTTCAATCCCTTTTTATCCCTTTTAAACTGCACAGTGCAACGCTTTTTCCTAATCTCTCACTTGGCTCAGGCTGGCTGTGCTGTGAAATAGACAAGTGTGGGAGTTTTTGGATGAGGACCTAAACTCAGCTCCACCTTTCAGTCACTCTATAACTTTCAGCCAGTTACACAGCCTTGACTTCTTAATTTATTCAATTCAAATAATACTTATATTTTAGCATCATTAGAAGGAAAAATGGCATGATACATGTAAAGAATCTATTAAAAATCTAAAATACTAAATTTAAATGTTATAATGAAACAAAAATATTATTTTATAAAGTTACCACAATAGATCACACTCAAGAAAATGTTTGCCTTTGGGTTACTTTGGAAAAAAATGCAACTTGTGGCATTAGTATTTATATTTCCCAATAATCTCTAAGCTAGGAATAGCTATTAATGGCATATTATCAGAATATGACACTGCACCAACAGTGGTCTCCTATGCCTTTTCATAGCCTTAATCTCCATATTAACGAAGACGTTTTAGTGCATATGCCTGCCTTATGACAGGTACCCTTCTCTGAGCCATTATACAGAGCTAATTTCAATTTCAATTTTATGGTTGAGAGTAGGATACTATACACGAGTTTACCCCCATCACCATAACAACTGTGTGGGATGATTATTGCCACAGCCCTCATGGTTGGCTTAATGTTTTGACATTTCAGTAATTGCCATGCCACCACCTTTAAAAATTGTGGAGAACTGACACCCAGGCCAGATTGCTACTAAATACAGACTCTTCTGCTCTCCACAGCTGCGATGTGGCACTGAAGTGACAAGAGCCTTCTATCAAAGATATGGTCCCTAAGAAAAATGATAAAGAGCTTGGCTATTCAAAGATAATAATTCACATTAGTAAATTATTATTAAACCCTTGCAACATTGGGCAATGCAGGGGTGGAATCCATGGTGCTTGACCAGGATATCTACATTTTGCCCAGGAAGAAATGATATACCAAATGATTAAAACTAGGAGTCGGACAACCCCTTCGGGTCCCCTCTTACTGTGGGAGCTTTTCTGTCCTCTCAAAAAATCCTACTTTCTCACTTAAAAAAAAAATGAGTCATTTATCCCTTTAGTAAATACTTACTGAATGCCTATAATGTACCGGTCATTGTTATTATGATTTTTTAGATGCTGGAGCTATAGAACTAAACAAAACAGACAAAAATACCAGCCTCAGCCAGGCTCGGTGGCTCAGCCTGTAATCCCGCGCCTTTGGGAGGCTGAGGTGAGTGGATTGCCTGAGTTCGTGGGTTCGAGACCCGCCTGGGCAGCAAGACCACATCTCTACAATAAATCAAAAAATCAGCCGGGCATGATAGCGTGCACCTGTAATTCCGGCTACTCGGAAGGCTGAGGTGGAAGGATCGCCGGAGCCCAGTAGGTCGAGGCTGCGGTGGCCGGGAGCGGCCACTGTACTCCAGTCTGGGCGACAGAGTGAGACTCCAACTCAAAAAAAAAAAAAATACCGGCCTCGTGGAGCATACATTTCTGTTAGAAAGAGATAGATCAACACAAAATAAATCAGTAAATTAGCTACTATATTAGGTGGCCATCACTGCTAGGAGACAAATAAAGTAGGAAGATGTGATTTAGAGTGCTTGGGAGGGTTTAATTTAAATAGGGGGTCAGAGATGACCTTACTGAGAAAGTGAATTTGTATAAATTCCAAAAAAGATGAGGCAGTGACTAAGATGGACATGCGGTAAGATGATTTCAGGAGAAGGAAACTATGGGGAGGAGAGTCTGGATAGGTATGGGAGCTGCCATATGTTAAAAAGCAGGTTGGGAGGCCAGTGTGGCTGCAGCAGAGCTAGTTGGCAAAACAAGTAGATGATGGCAAAATGGACACAGAAGTTGATATCTTTGTGTAGCCATGTTGGCCACAGCATTGGCTTTGGCTTTTACTCAAGAAAGACATGAAGTCATTCAAAGATTTGAGCAAATAAAGCATCTGAACTGGCCATTTGGCAGCCATGTCACTCGACCACAGAGTCTGTCAGGTTTTAAAGCATCAATGGAATCTATGACTCAACAAGTAAGAGTAAAGGACACCTATGGACAGAAGAAAAAAGTGCAGGTCTGAGTATCCAAGGACAGCTGAAAGTTACAGCATAGATATGGTATGAATAAGTGGAGGGGAGAGGCCAAGCAGAGAGAACAGCCTGAGCAAATGGGAAAGCAGACTTGGAGCAGAAAGGTATATTATGAAGAGGTCTATTTGTCTGTGCTCAATAATAGTGCCATTCTAATTCACAAACCATCTGACCTGAGAAGAGGGTCTTGAAATTAGCCTTGCATATTCAGAGACATAAAAAGATTTAACAGATTAAAGCAAGGAGGAAAGAAACTAGAAATAGAGATGAAGTAGAATAGGTGAGTGCTGCTAGGCTATAGATTTGCTTGATGTAGCTGAAATGTTTGAGTTTGCAAATGAAAAGCAATACAAAGTTGTTGACTATTATTAAGCAAAACCCTGCAATGAAACCCTATTAAAGAAGGTCTGGTTGTTATTCGAAATAATTTTATCTTAAAAGAATTTTGCAGCCGGGCTCGGTGGCTCAGCCTGTAATCCCGTGCCTTGGGAGGCTGAGGTGAGTGGATTGCCTGAGCCCGCGGGTTCGAGACCAGCCTGGGCAACTTGATGAGACCTTATCTCTACAATAAATCAAAAAATTAGCCGGGTGTGGTAGTGCACACCTGTAGTTCCAGCTACTTGGAAGGCTGAGGTGGAAGGATCGCCGGAGCCTAGCAGGTCGAGGCTACCGGGAGCAGCCACTGCACTCCAGTCTGGGCGACAGAGTGAGACTCCAACTCAAAAAAAAAAAAAAGAATTTTGCCACTACCAACAGGCCCAGTGCAAATGACTTTTCACTGGTTACTCCTTTCAGAAGGTCAGTTCTCAGATCCAGATATCAAACTCCTTTCTGATACTAGAGCCTTTATGTGGCAGAGATAGACTGGATGCAGCAAATCCATTCCCTTATTTTATGAGCACATGGGAAAGCGTCATTTGCAAAACAAATTTGCAGTACTTGACTACATTGGTCAACAGAATATGAGCTGAAGTGATGTGTACCACCTTGAGGCCTGCTTTCTAAAAAATTATAAGAGTTCCTTGTCTCAATCTCCTTCCTATATCCATGTGACTAGAAACGATTCAGAGATGGCAAAGTCGTGTGATAAAAAGAACTTGGTTCTCTGAGTCGTTTGGAAGACTCAGGAGATCATCACAGTCTACATCAGAAGAGCAAGAAATAAACTATTTTATTAAGCTTCTGGATATTTGAGGGGATTGTCATAGCAGCTCCTGTTAATTACACTGACTTTATATACCTTCCTGTTGCTCCTGATGGACAGTAGCTCTCAGGCTTTTGTCATGATATGTAAATACAAATCTACACCAAAGTCACTACAAGAATTAGAGAGTCCATCTGTCACCATGGTGAGTCCCATTGACTCTCTTAATTCAATTCCTTTTGCAATGTATCCAGAATTTGAGCTGTGGCTTCCCAAATATTCTACTGATTAGCTCAAGGCTTCATGACTATCAGAGAAGATACTAAATGTAACTTAAATGACACATGAATTTTTTTTAATGAATGAAACTGATAAAAATTTAGGAAATTAAATTTATTTCATATCTTTTATAACATTATTATTAGTTTTGAACATTCATTAAACAAGATTATGAGCTTTGAGAGTGGATGCAAAAATCTGGTCATGGTTAATCTCTTATTTAAAGAAATCCTGGGCCGGGAACTGTGGCTCATGTCTGTAATCACAGCATTTTGGGAGGTTAAGGCAGGAGGATTGCTTGAGCCTAGGAGTTTGAGACCAGCCTGGGCAACATAGCATGACCTCATCTCTGCAAAAATAAAAAAATAAAATAAAAATTTAGCCAGATACTATGGCAGTGTGTACCTGTAGTCTCAGATACTTGGGAAGCTGAAGTGGGAGGCTCGCTGTAGCCCAGGAGTTGGAAGCTGTGAAGAGCCTTGATTGTGCTACTGTACTCCAGCCTAGGTGACCAAGTGAAAAACCAACTCAAAAAAATAAATAAATGAAAATAAAAATGTGAGATTATTGCACATCATGTGGAAAGATTTGGAAAACAAAATTGATGTGTAATTGATTGTCCAAGAAGCACATGGCAAGTTTTTTGTGGTAAGAGCTCTTTGATGCTTGAGCATAATTTTTTAAAAATATATTTTAGAGACAGAGTCTTACTCTGCTGCCCAGGCTGGAGTGCATTAGCATGATCATAGCTCACTGCTGCCTTGAACTCCTAGACTCAAGGGATCCTCCTGTCTCAGTCTACCAAAGCACTGGAATTATAGGTGTGAGCCACTGAGACTGGCCTAAAGTTTTTAGTTCTTATTTCAGTTTCCCTGCTGTCATTCTGCCTTCCTTTCATGTTTCTCATTTCCTTTGGAGGATGCGCATAAGTATACATGGCCCAGGGTTTTCTTTTATGCTCTCAGGCAATATTTAATTAAGCTCACTCAGCACACAAGAGGGGAGAAAATGTGTCTGATGATTCTTTCTCTACACTGAATTACCAGATTCAAACAGTCACAGGCATTTGGAAGGTATTCTCCCTTGTGAAATCAGCTTCCAGGTTGCATGGCATCTTCTATCTCAGATGAGGGGAAAGTAGTAGTGAATTAAATTTGATGTCTATATTTTTTTTTCTCAAATAATTCAGCTCAGGAAAAGGCTCGTGGTTCTACTTCGATAAAAAATTAAATAATCTGTTTGTGTTAGACTGTAGGTACCCATATAAGACCAGAACACTGAATAATGCCAAGCTACTAAATATTAAGAAAATTAATAGCTGAATTAGAACTTAAATAAATAGTTATCCAGTTGATAGCAGATTGCTTTTTCAAACATTTTGACTCATGGCAAGGGTTTTGGTTGCAATCACCGGAAACCTTTTTAAGCTTGATTCTTTTAAGTAGAATAAATATATATAGATAGACATTATTATTTTAAGAAATACTGGGACTTTCCAGAAGTACTGGTAGCTAGAAGACTGAGTTTAGAAACCTGAACCAGCTCCCTAGGTGTCCAGGAAACAGGAAGCTTGACTTTCAACAATTTGGCCAGAGTGGAACTGCATTTGGACTCTGTCTGAAATTTCACTGCAAATGAACTACTGACCATTCTTTTGCTTTACTTCATTTTCTCTAGGTACCTGGGATAGAGCTTCCAATTTACCAAGGCTGGATTACATTCCTATTGCCTGATAGGGAATGGAGAATATAGTAGGATAAATTACTTCAATTTCCCTAATGAAAGGATTATACAGCCTTCTGTAATCTGAGTAAAATAAGGAGTTCATCAAAATCCTGATGGGGATATGTATCCTATGCATCTAAATTATGAAGATACTGTAGCTTAATTCAGCAATTGTGGTTTCCTTACCATTGTCATTTTCATAATTAACATTTCATAGGCAGTTTCTCGCTTGTTAGACTCTATTCTTACCCACACTTTCCCTGTATTATCTCATTTTATGCTTCCATCAATCTTATGAGGTAGATAATATTAGTGTCCTTTTAATAAAAATGCAATAAATAATGTTTAGAGAAGGTAAATAACTTGTCCAGGATTACACAGCTAGTAAGTGAAAAAAATGGCTTCAAATCTCAGGCTATATGACTCCAAGTAAACTAAGCCATGTGCATATATATGGAATTAATTTATCTGATGCCTTTAGTCAATGTTATAGATTTTAAAATACACTAGATTTCTAACAAATATTTGCTAAACACTTTATTGACTAGAACAGCTTTGGCATATTGTTGGTGATCAATACATACTTGTTGAATAAATACATAAATGTACATCACATTTTGATTGAAAGACCAGGTGTCAGGAAACAGGTGTTCCCCTCTCCTCTGTAGCTCCCCCAGCATACAGCTCTGAGCCTTGTGCTGAGCTGGTGAGCCCATAAATCAAAGGTCTTCAAGTCTAGGTTATAATTAAATCAATGCATATGAATAATGGTAAGGTGCAAATTGTATTTAAGCAGTTGCTGATCTCCATTACTTTTTAAACATAATGATATTTTGGAAAACATTCCTTTTAGATAAAAGTTTATATAGAGTTGAAATGTCTTTGGGGATCGTTTATCTTCTTTCACTCCATGACTTTCTACTCTGATTTTTAAAGAAATGGATTCATCCTAGAAATGAATCAGGGGAGAGAAGCTTTTCAGACACAGCACAGAAATATCTGGAGATAGGCCACAGTTAAGATACACAAATGCAAGTCCCATTCTGACCTCCAACAATAACTGACCTAAGATGCAGTAATTCTTTTCAAAAGACAGTATTGTCTCTGTTACCATAGAAAGATGTAAGGGGAGAATGAATGTCCTCATATTTCTTTAATGATCTGATATAGCCTACCCTCACATCTATATATTATAAAATAGTATTAATTCATTATAGTTGTATAATAGTTCATGGTTTCCTCCTGCTTTTTTATTCACTTGATCTGTCTTGAACTTCATATATTATTGTTGTTATTTAACAGATAGGTGAACTGAGACACAAAAAAGTTTAGTGGCTTGTCTAGGTAAGGGCACATAATTGACAAATAAAGAACTATAATTTGAATCCAAGCCTCCAAAGTCTTGTTCTTTTTATTGTATCGTGCTGCCTGTTCTCAATGCAAAACATTAGATTAAGGTATTGCTCACCATTAAACCCAATTTAAAACTTTTTAGGAGTGAACCAGGAAAAATCAGTCTCTCACTGAGTAGTCTTCAGAAATTTAGTTTAATGTTTTCTGTGTTATGGATCTTGTCTTCAACATACAGTTATAAATGGCAGTCCATTGGAGAGGACCCAGGGTGTGTTGCATCTGTCTGGTGCACTGATGACATGTATGCTGCAGTTGAATTGGGGAAAAGCCTACAACATAGAAGAGTTAATGGTTCAGAAAGTGTTTTTTTATATTATACCCTTTCTTGATTCTCTATGTTAATAAAATACTAAAGTGCTTGAAAAGGTTTTCTTTCTAGATACTAGTAATACTTTATAGTTTGATATATTTTTAATCTGTTTGTCTTTAGGAAAGTTGTTCAACATGTATGAACTTAAGTTATCTTGTATAAAAATTAGGCTAATAGTAGTATATACTCACAGGGATTTTGTAAGGATTGAGTTAGAATAACAGTAATTTCTCAGTAAATACTACCCGTTGCTATTCATCAAATTATTTTGCACATAATCTCTTACTTTGCTTCTCAAGTATTACTCTCAGAAGTTTCAAGTGAAAAAAAATGACATTCACAACATTGACCCTGTTAAGTTTATAAAAAGTTAGGGGAGATACAGTATACTGCAGAAAGGAATGTCTATAGACTTGGACTGAACTGCATTTTAAATTTTTTACTCCATTTTAGCCTTATGCCACTCAGGATTTGATTCTAACTCTCTGTGACTAAATGTTCTCATCTAAATAAGGGCGAGATATAATGCTTAGCTTATATGCTGGTTCTGAGGTCATGAATGTAAAGCACCTGTCATCCAATACCTGTGGGATACTCTCTTCTGCTATCTCTCACGACAACCTTTGATTCACAATAGAAATAACATGGAACCAATCATGCTACCCATTGAAAGTAGACTGGATAAAAGAAAATGTGGTACATATACATAATGGGATATTACAGCCATAAAGAAGTACAAAATTATGGACTTTGCAGCAACTTGGATGAATTTAGAGTCTATAAGACTCAGTGATCTATCATAGAAACCAAGAAATGAGTACCCCATGTTCTCACTCATAACTGGACCCTGAACATTTATCATAATAATATGAGAAAGGGATTGGCAGTAGCAGAAAACTATCGGGGGGGGGGCGCATAACATCAATAAGGGTACCTGATCACAAACCAGGTGAAGTGGGGACCAAAGTGAGGATCAAACTTTACCTATATAATTACCATTTGTATATCTAATCCTGAATTGCACCCCACATCTCTAAAATAAAAAATATATAAAAATAAAAAAGAGAAGTACTTCAGAATGTAATGTTTTATAGAAAACAATCATTCTTATGGTGGAAAGTGACACTGTGGTGGTTTTAAAGTAATATGTATAATAAAAAAAATTTTGTTGGTACAGTAACTGCCACACTCAGAAAAGGGAGCCTCATAAATACTTTTTGACTAAAATGATCCAACGTCTATCATTTTATACAGATCTACTTTCTACCCACATCAAATTGCATGTATTAAAAATGATAATTAATCTCCCAAGTGTGCAATTTGTGAACTCTGAATTTTGGTTGAAGTCTTTGCAGAAGGTTTATATTCTTCAGTGTAATTCATTTTTGCAATTTACTACTTCATTTCAATTACAGTGCTTATTATAGTAGATGTGGTTCTCATTTAGAATGCTTGTTACTGTTAATTAGAAGTAAAAATCTTAATGGAACTTAATTTTTTTCCATCACTTATTGTCAGAAGCATAAACTCTAGTACATTTCGTGAATAACTAAGTCTGAGTAAGTCAGATTTTCAAAGGTGGAGAGTGTTAATTTTACAAATATCTCATATTAATCTGATAATCTTGTGTATATAAATTGTACTATATGTTCAACACAAAAACAAGTTTCTAATTAATTAGTTCCTGTTGTAGGGTCATGACTTCCATATGCATTATTTGTCATTTTCACAATACTACAAGAAAGTATTATTTTCCTCTCTTTCAAAATGAGGAAGCCCTGAAAAAGAATGATTCAATTCTGCCTAGGAGACTCTATCAAGGATTCACAATAAACTATTTAAAAATATGATAGTAAGCTAATCAGTTAGAGATGAGAAAGCATATCTTCAGGAAACAATATAAAACACAGTTAAAATGTAATTCATGGAAAAGCATGGTGCCCATGAAGATGGACAGATAGGGATAATTGGGAAAGGTCAGGTCTGAGTTTGGTCTTAGTATAGTAATAAGACGCTAATGCCATGGTTTTTGCTACACACTTAAAAAAATAATACCATAACCACTAGCTCTTATATCTCTATGGAATTCTTCCTTCATTTACACACCATATGGAAGTTCCTCAAAATACTGTAATATGAATGAAAGAGATATGCTATCTGAAATAACATAGCCACCAGAGGGTTGCCAACCGCCTGTTTGTGGTGAGGCATTTAAATTTAAAATTTGGTCCTCTGCACGTAGAAGTGTACAATCCCCGTTGAGTTCCTGTAACTCCCTGAAGGAGCCTCTTCTTTCTGCAGCTGCTGTGTTCATTTGCATTTCAATATGAGCATTTAGAGGTCAACTGCCTGTATTTCAGGCACAGTTATAAACTGGAGACACTGCAGATATTAGAAATTGGTGTCTCTACAGGCATGGGGAAACATGTTCCCAGTGCTGCCATGCTGCCTGACAAAGAAAAGGCACATATCCTGTTAGGCATAGGATGAATGATTTATGTGATGTCATCAGCTACTCCAGCCCTTTCATCAAATATGTTTTCCTTCTCTATATCACTGCACTCTCTCCAAGTCCCATATCACATAATCAGTCCTTTATTTCCTTTGTAACATTCATTTCTCTGTCTGGCCCCCTGTATGTTAGGTTCCAAACAGCAAGTCTGTTCCACAGTTATCCACCATTCACAGGATCCATTGATACATTTTTGACAATGTTGAGTGCAATTTCTGGGTGCTGGAAATACAATGGTAAACCAAATCAATGTGTGCCTAATAGAGCTGATTGCCTATGTCTGAATCTCATTATATATTTAGAGATTTTTGCACACAGTAGGCATTTAGTAAATGTTAAATGAAGGAATGGGTCATTCTAAGTCAGTGTTAGAAATTATAAAAGATCTAAGATGATCAACACGGTTGTAGCCTTTAGGGAGCTCATACAAACACATAGATAATTATAATGCATAGCAGAAAGTATGTATGTTGTAATAGAGGTATAAACACATTTCTGTGGGAGCACGTAATGGCAAAAGATTAATTCTGGCTCGGAGGGATGTTCTGCCCTTCTGTCATGGCAGAAAAAAATATTGATGTGTCATCCCAATGAGCATAACTGGAATCCTTTTGCCATCTGCATAAAGAATGAGTAGATTTATAAAATAAATGAGAGTAGGGAGAGTTTGCTTCACAGTCATTTTTTTTTTTCATTGCAGTACCATAATATGTTACCCAATTGCACTTTCCTGATTTACAATCACCTTGCTAGGAAATCCTTGAATCCCTCCTCTTATATCCCTTTCCTTTTACTATCCTTCCCTTATTGGTGGCAGGGAAGGAATAATGAGAACAACCTGAAAATATTCTAGTACCTAGAGTAAGGGTTAACATAAAGAATTAACTTGATGTATTTTTTTTCTTAAATGAACTATTGCCTATTTCATTACTCTATGGCCATGAGTTAATTTGCTGAAACATATTTAAAAGTGCTTACTCTGCCTCTCATAATGAAAATAGCACTATTCAAGAAAGTAGGAGACAAAAGGTCTGGGAAGGTTGCCACTAACTAAAGGTATGACTTTAGAGTTTTTTGCTCACCTCTTGGCCTTATTTTCCTAATTCATAAAATTAGTTTATTGAACCAAATTAGGAGGTCACAATCTCAAATGAGACAGGATTCAGAGAGGTGACAAGATAGAAGGTCAGCATTTGCTATGAGAATGTGGAGACAGTGTTGTTGCATCTTGATCTTTTTAAAGGGAGTCTACAAAGCTTATTTTTATGTGGAATTTTCATAAAATAACATTTAGGCCAAACAAAACAAATCTAAAGACTAAATTCAGCCCAAGGGTTCCCCCCTTCTCACTTCCCTTCTAGGCTGGATGCTCTCTGAAATCACTTGCATCTCAGACATTCTTTGATTCTGTATTGATAAGACAATGTAATTTTCCTTTGTTTAATAGCTACTAAACTTCAAAGTTCTAGTTCCCCAGATGAATTAAAGAACATGTTTTGAGGGGCTGTAAAATTAAATTGTAATCAGGTTTCAGTTTCTGCTAATCCTTTTGGAGGCTTCTGATTTGATTAAACAATTCTAAAATTAGGATTGAATGTTAAATGGTCTAAATCAAGGATCCAGTTTTGAATAAAGAAAAAAGACGGAAAAGCAGCCCTTCTCTGCTTCCATTTCCTGTCTACATGCTGCTGTGAGGCAGATCCAGCCTGAGAGCAGCTGGCAGGTCTGGGCTGGCACAGAGCCTCAAACCTTGGTTAGACTTGGCTTACAGTAGACCCTAAAAAATAATCCTCACACGAAGTAAATACTGCTGAATGGAGTCCGGTTCTCTGGTGTACTAACATGCCCCTCTCTTTCCTACCATTTAGTGGAAGAGAAAAGAAGGTTGGATAAAATGAACCATTTTGTTATGTGCACTCAGGACTTTACCTAATAGGATGAAATTCTTTAGATTCTCACTAGCTTCTTCCACTGAGCCCGTGCCTTATATGCCAAGTTGTTTTCAGGTTTTCCTTTGAGGATAGGGATACTCTTACTCTTGTTTATATCACCAGCATTCAGCATAGCATTTGATATACAATAAGTACTTAATAAATGTCTTTTAATCAATGATTTAATCTCAGAATAAGTCAACAAATTAATTATTTAATGAGCCAGAATTTCTCTCCAGGGCCAAAGCATCCAGAACAAAAGAATCAAATACAGCTCTGTGAAAGACTGTGTCAACAATCTGGGTTTATAAATGTAGACAGAAGAATAGTAAAAGTTTATTAAATCCTTACATCACTTCCAGATGATCATACATAATTATCTTACTTTTGGTATCATCTCATGATTCTGGATATTTCAAATATAATGTTAAGGAATAATATTTAGTACTATTTGAATCTTATGGAGAATATTGACTTTTCTTTTTTTACACGGGCAACCAACCTGGTTAGTTTCAGTGTGCAAGTTCTTGCCCACCTTCTTATTCACACATAGGGCTGAGGTTCCGTTGTCAGTTTAGTTTCAAAGCCTTTGTGATGCTCTCTGAGTTTATTACACATGTGCTTCATCTAGTTGCTAGTCTTAGACCTACACAGTGTTCTAGCCCATAGTCCAGTTCTTAAAACTTTGATATGCTGACTGGGGTAAAATCCATGTCTGGCAACCTGGGGGGAAGCCCAAGCATTTGAACTCAATGTTATGAGATCACTTCTTAGCTCCCTGCTCTCCATTATCTCCCTGACCATTCCAGCATCTCCTACACACCTCCTGGTCTTTTGAGACTCGTTTTTATCTCTGTCTCTCCCTTTCTGTTCCAGAGATCAAATTTCTATGGGTATCATGTGGGGAAAGGATATAAAAAGGAACAACACAACAGAGAATTTCCCCCACACTCTTGGGACAGATTTCCTTTGGTCACAGAGAAGGGCACCCACCCAAGAGGTATGGGTGTCTGCCCAGCCATTCTTGCCGTTGCCACTTCCCACTACCATCACCTTGGCAGGGTCACTGAAGGCTTAGATGGGAGAAAACCAAAACCAAAAATAGTTTTTGTTCCATTCTTTCTGACTTGTAGGGTGCCTCTTCTCAGAATAGAAATGGAGAGACTCTCTTGGAGTTCTTTCCACCTGTACCTGGTGTACAGTTCCATGTTTTGGGTTGCCTTTGAGTCCAAGTCTGGAGATATTAAATAAAAAGAGATCCAAGAAATTCATGCATGATTCAGTGGTGTTTTGAGTTCTGCTTCTCTTCCCCAATCCGCTTGTTGCCATTTATTTTTCAGAGTTCTCAACAGGCTGCTCCAGTTCTACCCAGGGATTTTAGCTACATTTGGTGGAAGAAACAGAATGGAGTATGCTTACTCCATCTTGAATGGACCAGAATTTGTTCCCAGGCAGTTTTATTAGATGGCGAAAACACACAAGATTGCTTAATGGGATTGTCTGATTCACTTAGCAGAACCTATTGTAAATTGGCACTGTTATTTAGTTTTGTTTAAACAAGTGCTAACCTACAACGACATGATTTCTCCAGTAAACTGATTTGACAATCTGAGGATCAGATCTGGTATTTTTTTTTTTTTTTTAGTTGGAGTCTCACTCTGTTGCCCAGACTGGAGTGCAGTGGCCACTCCCGGCCACCGCAGCCTCGACCTGCTGGGCTCCGGCGATCCTTCCTCCTCAGCCTTCTGAGTAGCTGGAATTATAGGCATGCGCTACCACGCCCAGCTGATTTTTTGATTTATTGTAGAGATGAGGTCTCGCTGCCCAGGCGGGTCTCGAACCCGCGGGCTCAGGCAATCCACTCACCTCAGCCTCCCAAAGGTGCGGGATTACAGGCTAAGCCACACGAGCCCGGCTCAGAACTGGTATTTGATAGCACTCTTTAGGTATCCATCTGGGCACATTCATGTTCTCATCATATATTAATAGTGCCAGGTACATATCAGGTGCTATGCCAGGTCAAAGACCACATCTATGAACAACACAGAATCCTTGCCCTCAGAGACCATAATGTGCTGGAAACCAGTCACCAGATCATCACCAAGGCTACAAGAGAACAAAACAGAACCTTAAATCCCAGGTAGAGATAGCTACGTAAGCAGGCCATTTCTGAATTAAGTGTTGAATATGTGATTTTAAAAAATCAGCACCAGAACTATAGGAAAATGAAGCAGAACCTTAATTCTGGACTAAAGGGAAGTCGTGAGTGGAAGTGGGTCCTAGATCAGATGCAAATTGATAAGTAGAAAATCTGAGGGAAAGTATGTTCTAGCTATATAGATGAAATGCACAGAGGCCCACATGTAGAGAAGAGGGAAGTTTACAATACAGCTGTAAGAAGTACTGAGTAGATGGTGCATAAGAGTATGAAGGATAAGAAGGAAGAAGTAAATCGAAGCCAGAATAAGAAAGGTCTTGAAGGTCAGGACAAGGTATTTAGTGTATAATTTAGTTAACTGAATAGAAGCAACTAAATTGTTTCAATTGACTAACAAAATCAGTGTTTTATGTTTTAGAAAGACCATTCTCTATCTATTTACATTGGGAATACATAGAAAGAGCAGGAAAAGCTTGGGAACAGTAAAATCTGTTAAAAGGCTGTTCAGTAACCTAAGCAAAAAACTATAAGGCACTCTATGACTAGTCAAATATATAATGCTATGTCCATATGATAGAACACTATACAGCCAGTAAAATTGTATAACATCTCTATATGATAGATACAAAAAGAACTTCAAGCTTCACAATACAGCATTAAAAGCAAGAGGTAAAACAGTATTTATGCATGCTACCATTTATGATATGACACAAATATTTGTCAATGCACCTAATATATCTTGAAGGAATAGTAAAATTAGTATATTGAATATCTCTCAAGAATATTTGCTCCAGGTAAGAAACATTAAGTGACTGGTGGCAGAAGATAGAATTTTTCATTTTATAATTTTTTATCCTTTTGATTTTAATACTGCACTCAGACACATAAACATACAGACACTTAAATAATTAAGAAATTCTGAGAAACTGAATTAAGATGGTAGAATTGAGGCTGGAAGAAAACAAATGGATACGGGGGATGCAAGAGGGTATCTCAAATGAAAAAGCTATAAGATAAATTTAGTATTCTATTAGATGTTAAGGTTAATATACTTCAGGAAATGTCTGGGAGTTCAGTTGGATTTAGGTTTCAGAGGCTGTAAAGTATCCTGCTTACAGGCATGAACTCTGGTGCCACACTGCTTAGTTTTAAATCCAGATTCTGCCATTTATTAGCTTTGAGACACTATAAATTAGTTCATCTCTCTAAGCCCAATTCCCTCATATAGTACAATACCTCATTGGGTTGTTATAAAAATTGAGTCCATATTTGTACCACACCAAAAACAATCACCAGCACTGTATTAGTATTAGGAGGTCTTCCCATATACAGTATTTGAAGTGTTAGAAAGTGTATATAATTACAAGATGACTAAATATAAAACTTTAGAAATCATTTTTAAAAGGGTAGCAGAAACTAACATAGTCTGGCATCTGAGACAGATCCAACAGCTGCCTGTTGGTCCTATTTTCAAAACAGGTCTTGAATCTGGACAATTTCCACCATCTCTACTGCTGACACCTAAACAAAGCCACGGATATCTGTTGCCTGGTTTGTAGCTTGGTCAACTAATTTATCTCCCTGTTTAACAGGTCCAACAGCACTGTTCCCACCAACCTGTTTCTCACATCTCAATTAATGGCACTGTAATCCGTCCACTTGCTTAAACTGAAATTTGAACCCATCGTTGATTCTTCATTTTCCCTAATACTCCACATTCAATCCTTTCACACATCCTATTCCCTCTGCTTTCAAAATGTACTCAGAATCCTACTCTGGATGATGCACCATCACGTTTCAGCATTCTATGACAGTATTCCCTATATTTTCCACGTTTTCCCACTCCCATTTCATTTTCCATGCAGCAAAGGAAAAAATTTTAAATGAAAAACATATCCTAATATTTATATGATAAAAACACTCCAAAGCCCTACATTATCTAGCTTCTGCCTGACTCTCTTACCTCATAGCCTACTTCTCTCCACTAAGAACTCACTAAGTTTCAGCCTTCCTTCTATTCCTTGAAAGTACACTCTAACACATTTGCACTTGCTAATGCCTCTAGCAACATACTTCTCCCAGATCTTTTTACTCTGTGTGGAAAAATAAATGGAAGCATTAGTTACAGAACTTGGGTCAGGTTCCAGGCAACATAAATCAATATATTTTATCAAATGCTTTGTTAGTAAATACTCATTTAAACTCTTCTAAATCTATTAGTCAAATATCATCTTTAAAACCTTTAAAAAAATTTTATTTTAATTATGTGGGATACAATTCAGGGTTAGGTATACACATGTTCATTATGTAGATACTCTTGTTGATGAGGTGTCCCCCCTCCCGGCAGTTTCTCACTACTGCCACTCCTGCCCTTGCCCTCCCCCGGCAGTTTCCCACTACTGCCAATCCTACACCCACCCCACCCACCCCCAGCAGTTTCCCACTACTGTCACCCCCTTTCTTATAGTACAATGATAGTTGTTCAAGTTCCGCTTAAAAGTGAGAACATGTGATGCTTGGTTCTTTGCTTCTGAGATAGATCACTCAGTATTATAGCCTCTAACTCTATCCAAATTCCTATGAAGTTCATAATTTTGTCCTACTTTATGACTGCATAATATTCCATCATCTATATGTACCATATTTTTAAAAAATCTAGTCCTCTTTCAATGGACAGCATGGTTGGTTCCATGTTTTTGCTATTGTAAATAAAGTTGCATTAAACATGCATGTGCAGGTATATTTTTCATAGAGTGATTTGAGTTCCTCTGGGTATATTCCCAGTAGGAGGATTGCGGTGTTATATGGGAGGTCAATTTTTAGTTCTTTTAGACATCACTACACTGTTTTCCACCGAGGCTGTACTAGTTTATATTCCCACCAACAATGTAGAAGTGTTCCCTTTTCACAGCATTCTCTCCAGCATCTGTTTTTTGAGTTATTGATGATGGCCATCCTGACTGGAGTTAGGTGGTACCTCAGTGTGGTTTTAATTTGCATTTCTTTGATGACTAGTGAGGCTGAGCATTTTTTTCATGTATCTGTTGGCCACTTGCATGTCTTCTTTTCAGAAGTGTCTATTCATATATTTCACGCACTTTATAATGGAGCTGCTTTTTTTTTTTCTTTTTGGCATTTTGAGTTCCTTGTAGATCCTAGATGCAAGGCCTTTGTCAGATGTACAGTTGGAAAATATTTTTTCCCAGTCTGTGGGCTGTCTCCTTGCTCTCTCAGTGGTTTGATTGGCTTTGCAGATGCTTATCAGTTTGATAAGGTCCCATTTGTCTATCTTATCTCTTATGGCATGGGCACTTGGGGTTTTGATCAGGAATTGGTTGCCAGTTCCAATTTCCATAAGGGTATCTCTGGCATTTTTTAAGGAAGTCCTAGCTAGAGCAATCAGACAAGAGAAGGAAATCAGGGGTATCCAAATAGGAAAAGAGGAAGTTGTTATTCCTCTTTGCAGAAAACATGATCCTATACCTCAAAATCCCAAGAGAATCTGTCAAAAACTTTTTTTCACTGATAAAGAACTTTGGCAAAGTCTCAGGATATAAAATAAATGTGCAAAGCTCAGTCACATTCCTACACACCAACAATAAACAAACAGAAACCCAAATAAAAAGCACAATCCCATTCATAATAGACATACACAAGAAAAGGAAAAGAAATACCTTGACATCTTCCTAACCAGAGAAGTCAAAGATACTCACAACAAAAACTACAAAACACTGCTCAAGAAATCTAAGATCACACAAACAAATGGAAAAATATTCCATACTCATGGATTGAAAGAGTTAGCATTGTTAAGATATCCTTCCTACCCAAGGCAAGCTACAGGTTTAACCCCATACCCATTAAATTACCAGCAGCATTCTTTTCAGACCTGTATGACAATACAGAAATTCATATGGAAACATAAAAGAACATGAATAGTCAAAACAATTCTCAGTTAAAAAAAAAAAAAAGCGGAAGGCATCACGCTCCCAGATTTCAACCTTTATTATAAAGCTACAATAATCAACACAACCTGGTATTGGTGCAAGAACAGGCATATAGACCGATGGAACATGATAGAGATTCCAGAAGCAAAACTTCAGTTTCTCAACCAACTCATCTTTGACCAAACCTCCACAATCAACCACTGGGGAGGGGAGAATCTATTCAGTAAATGGTGCTGGGAAGAGTGGCTGACTACATGCAAACGATTAAAACAAGACCAAACAAGACCCCCCTACCTATAGCCATACACAAAAATCAGCTCTAATTGGATCAAAGACCTAAACGTAAAACCTGAAGCTAAAACCTTTTTATTTTCCATTCAGGCACAGAGTGGTTAATTAACTTGCTAGTACCATGAAGGGCTAGAAAATGACATAATTTGGATTCTAACCTCCTATCCACTTCCGGAATCCATGATCTTGTTCTTTAGGCTCTGCTGTTCTTAATAGTTGAGATGCACTCTCTATCACAAAGTGAAATGCCATCTTGCAGATTCACCCCTTCAGATATATATGCAGTTAGGGAGGGAATGACAGGGAAATAAGGCTAAAGAATTAGAGGCAAGAGAATTCCTTAATTCACCAATATCGTCCCCACATTTATAAATAAGGAGGTTAGTGTATTAGCAAGTGTCTCTTTTAAATGTGGATACCAACCACCCCTGTTCTGCCCCCTCAAGAAAAGTTAATCTTGCCAGTTATTGACAGTAACCTTGATTTCCTTAGTCTCTTCATCTATAGTGGAGATAGTTCCTAGCTCATTGCGTTTTATGAGATTAAAGCACTTTGTAAAGTACTTATTTTATCAGCACACATTTCAACAGAGATTTCTTGCTACCTGAAGAAGGTGAAACCAAAGCCAAAAGCATCTTTGTCTGATTAAGGAAGAGGGTTAGAAAGGAGGTAAAATGGTACAGGCAGAATTCAAACTTGAATTTATCTGAATTTATCCATGATGCCTCATGGATGTTAAAACAGATTAAAACATCTTTCTGAAAGAAATACATGCATATCAAAATGATGTAAGGAGAAATATCAAAAAGTAAAATTCCATTTGTTTTCTTATGGTATTTGAGAGGGTGAGGGTTTGGAACTTACAGTCATTCGGATCTTTGGGATACAAGGGTAAATAACCAGGCATGTCTACAAAACCCTAATGTTGTCCAATTAGGACAGTTATTCCCAGATGCCCAATAACAACAAATAACTCTTTCTTATGGTCAGTCCCTTCTGTACCTACCTTGGCAGGTCTTGGGCGGTCTA
Organism: Carlito syrichta; assembly: GCF_000164805.1. NCBI lineage: Eukaryota > Metazoa > Chordata > Mammalia > Primates > Tarsiidae > Carlito > Carlito syrichta. Next base: position 406,133 of record NW_007253006.1, on the reverse strand, counting down.
ACAGACATTGAGAGACTAGAGACAAGAACTATCTAGCAAAAATGAAATCTTGCTACCAGTTTGTTTTCCCCAATGTTATCTCTTATTGGAATAATTTTTTAAAAGGTGATACAGCAATATTGCTCAGGGATTCCTTCTTTCCAGAGAATAACAATACAGTATAGCAACATCCTTAGCCTTGCTTAACATTAGAAGTTCATGTTCACTTTTTACTAAATGTGTGACCTTGGAAAATCTACTTAACCTGAGAGATAAATCTTCTTAGAGATAAAGAACCTCCATTTCTTTATCTCTGTGGTGTGGATACCAATTTCTGTTGTGCATTTCAATCCTGCAGTGTTGAGGCACATAGTACTGACACATGCAAATATTATTGAAAAGTGCCAAACAAAAGAAAACAGTCATTACTACCCCCACTCAATTAAATGAACAGTACAGTAACCATGCCCTAAACATTGTGATTTCATTTACAAATGAAGAAAAATCAAATTTGCATTTGTGCTAGTTTCTGTATATTGTAGACAAAGCATAAAGAAAAATCAGGAAAGAAACCAGAATGGTGAATGTCTGAAGCCTCTTGTGGGCATCACATCAGGTGAGACCTTTCTTTTTTTAACATATTTTTTATTTTAAAATTGTGGGGTACAGTTAAGGGTTAGGTTTACAAATATGCATTGTGCAGGTACCCTTGTTGATGAGGTGTGCCCTCCCCTGTCCCCAGACAGATACTGACTACCATTAATACTACCTCCCTTCCCCTCCCTGCCCCCCCATAGTTTCCTGCCACTGTAAATCCTTTTTCTTATAATATTATGATAGTTGTTCCAGGTCCACTTATGAGTGAGAACATGTGATACTCAGATCTTTGTTTCTGCGAGAGATCACTCAGTATTATAAACTCCAATTCCATCCAGGTTGCTGCAAAATTCATGATTTTGTTCTTTTTTATGGCTGTGTAATATTCCATTGTGTATATGTACCACATTTTTTAAATTCAGTCCTCTTTTGATGGACAGCATAGTTGGTTCCATGATCTTGCTATTGTGAACAATGCTGCGATAAACATACATGTGCAGGTATCTTTTTGATAGAGTGATTTGAGTTCTTCAGGGTATATTCCCAGTAGGGGGATTGTGGGGTCATATGGTCGATTTTTAGAGCTTTTAGGAATCACCACACTGATTTCCACAGAGGCTGCACTAGTTTACACTCCCACCAACAGTGTAGAAGTGTTACCTTTTCACCACATCCTCTCCAGCATGTTATTTTTTGAGTTATTGATAATGGTCATTCTGACTGGAGTTAGGTGGTATCTCAGTGTAGTTTTAATTTGCATCTCCTTGGTGATTAGTGAGGTTGAACATTTTTACATGTGTCTGTTGGCCACTCGTATGTCTTCTTTTGAGAAGTGTCTGTTCATATCTTTTGCCCACTTTGTAATGGGGTTATTTTTTTCTTTTCAACACGTTTGAGTTCCTTGTAGATCCAAGATGTTTTCATTTGCTTTTATTCTCCTAAGTCTTAACCACAAAATATAATGGTTGAAGATTATTATGATTTATATTTTGATACAGTTACTATTAATGTAGCATCTTGTGCCAGATTCTGTGTGAGATATTTATGACTTTTGTATAACATTTAACTTTCACATCACCTTTGTAAGATAAGATTCACTATTTAGCAGATGATGAAACTGAGCCTTAGATAATTGAAGTAACTTGTCCATGTCACAGAGGTAAGAAGACACAATGAGGATTTGAACTTAGAGCTCCATACTCTATTCATAAGAGGAAAAATAAAGAGACCACTTTTCAGAATACTTATGAAAGTACTTATTGGTGAACTATGCTGGGGGTTTGGGAGGCTGAGCTGCAGAATACAGCTTAGAGTCAAATCAAGTTCCTAACTATGGCCTCAAAGACTACCTGAATGCCTAGTCAGTGTTCTGGTAACAGAATCAATCGAGTAACTCCTCTATTTGGCAAATTAAATAGAGAAAAGTAGATGTAAGACTGACATGAGGACAGGCTGTTTGAAACTCTGCTTCCCTAAATATGTCCACTTTTCTCTAATATGGTGTACTGGGCGTCTAAGAGAGAGGTATAGAAAAAGTGATAGGGAGTTCAAAGAGCAAGTTAATTTTAGTATCTGCAATCATGGTGGTCTTCATGAAGGAAATGCTCTTGGAGTCTCTAAATAATGGCTGGGATTAGTGTTAATTTAGGATTAGGGATTAAAATAAAATAAAAGGGATAGTCTAGTTAGAGAGGACAGTTCTTTAATTTATTCAACAGACACTTATTGGGAATTCACTATGTGCCAGGCATTGTTCTAGCCACTGAATAGAGCACAGAAAACAAAACATCTCTGTCTTTATAGGCATTAAATTTCAGTAAGTCATTGACACAGACATTAAACAAGATATGCATATATAATATGTTGGGTGGTGGTAAGGAAAAAATAATGTCAAGAAAGAAGATAGGAAGTGTGTGCAGGGAGGAGTGGTTGAGATGCAATTTAGGCAAGATGTCCAGAGATCTCAGAGAAAGAAGGATACCTGAGTAAAGGCATAAATTGTGAAGGAAACCAGTTCTGCAGATGGTGAGGCAGGTGCACTGTGCACTGGCTACCAACTTGTCTGAATTGCTGAGACAGAACTTGTACATACCCAGCAAGTTACATGGAGTAGATTTATTACTTTCAGATAGGCAACATGGGACAACCAAAGCCTGGGATGCATTGTGCACTGGTCCACCAAGGATCAGAAAACTGCCTAGTGTAAATGGGGTCACAACTGCACATAATATGCTTGCATCACAGATGAGGGACCCTGAGAAGAAGCTTGCCCTGGGTTTTATACCCTGGAGTCACATGATTCACTGTGGTAAAGCATTGAAGGACATTATGTTCTATGGGTACTGAACAGAGCCCACACTATTCTAACCTGTCTCTCTCTATCTCAAAATGCTACATTTCCAGCATATTCTCCAGTTGTGGAGAGCTGCAAGTGAGAAAGGGAGGAAAGCCTGGTCAGTCCAAGGCCACCTGGAGAGCCTTTCTGCACAGATCTTATAGACACAGCATTCCAGGTAGAAGAAACAGCAAGTACAATGGGCTCAAGGCAGGAACACGTCTGGCATGTTGGAGGATGAGGGAGAGGGCCATTATGCCTAGATTGGGATAATTTAAATGAAGAGCACTAGGATAAGGTATCAGGGGCTTAAGGGGTGGAATGCCATGAGACAAGCTCCTATGTCTTCAAAGGTCATTCCAAGAACTTTGGCTGCTTCTTTCAGTAATAATGAAAGTCCCTGGGATGTTTGGTCAAAGGAATGTCATCATCTGACGTCTATTTAAGGAAGTTATTCTGGCTATTGTGTTGAAAATAGACTGGAGTTGGAGAAAAATGGGAAAAAGTAGAAAGTAGGATACCAGTTAGAAAACTATTGCTGTAATTCTGACAAGGGAGAATATACGAGGTCTGACAATTAAGTTCACGGGCTTATCCCAGAAAAAGTGCTACATACCTCATTGCTGAATATCACTATGGTCACCTTTGAAGTACTCCTTTAGGAAGCCATGCACTGATGCCGGTATCTAGTCCACCTGTCAAAACAATTTTGGAACTCTTTTCTGGAGTGGCCATCAGAGCTGTGGTCATATTACCCTTGATGTCCTGGATGTCATCAAAATGTCTCCCTTCCAATATTTCCCTTATATTTTTGGTAAATAAAAAATTCATTGTGAACCAGATCAGGTGAGTAGAAAAGATGTTGCAGTACAGTTATTTGTTTACTGGCTAAAAACTCCCTCACAGATAGTGCTGTGTGAGCAGGTGCATTATCGTGATGCAAGAGCTCCTTCAGGACCATTTTGCACACACCTTTCTCATGCCAAGATTTTCAGTGAAGATTTTCCTAACTATTTCTCTATTGATGTTGATTTGGTCTGCTATGCTTTTCACAGTCAGTCGATGATTCTGATGCATAGTTTGATGAATTTTGCAATGTTTCCATCAGTTCTGCTTGTTACTGGTCATCCTGATCTCTCTTCATCAGTGACTCTCTCCCCTCAAAAAGATGTTTGATCCATTTGTACACTGCCATTTCATTTTCTTCATGGCATTATCCCCATAAACTTGGACTAACATGTCCCTGGTTTCACTTCCACTCTTGCCAAGTTTAACAAGAATGTAATGTTTATTCATTGCCCTAATTCAAACTCTGACATTCTTACAACGGCACACAAAAACATGCAACAACAGTAATGAATGCCACTCAGCAAGACACCACCACATGTTGACATAAACACAGCTGTGAGACACTGATATACTGAAGTTATGAAAACTTACCAAGTTTGTACAGTGCTGCCAATGTAAGTGCATGGTGGCAAATTCACAAAATTAACTGTCAGGATTCATATATTGAGTCTGGTAGAAACAGATTGGTGTGAATTTAATTCTGGGTATATTGTAAAGGTAGATGAAATAAGGGTTGTGAAGGTAGGAAGGAAAAAGAGAAGGCAAAAGTGAGTCCAAAGCATTTGACTAGAAGAATGGAGTGTCCAGCAGTGTGAGGTGTAATGTGGAAATATGAATAGCATCTCTGTGGAAGAGAAAATTGTAGGATTTAGCTTAAAAGTGGCCAGGGACAAGTATCTTGTCCTGAGATGTAAGCAGGATTTCACATTATATGTTTATATCAAGATGAAAATATGCTGGCTTCCCAGGAGAGCCTCTCTATTAGGGGAAAGTTAAGGTGTCAGTATTCAGGCCAGCAATCAAGAAGGGAATATTAGGCCTCTACAGTATGGGCAGTCAGAAAGCACCATGCTATCTTTAGAGAGTTGGGTTTTTTTTTTTCTTTTCTCCTCCTCCTCCTCCTCTCCCTCCTCCTTCTCCTTCTTTACTGCCTCCTTTCCCCGCCTCTCCTCCTCCTCCTCCTTCTTCAATCTCTCTAAATGAAAAGCTTTCTTCCAAAATGACAAGCTCTAGCTTTCCCACAGCTATTCCTTTTACCTTACTACCACACTCTTCATTTTTCATTTTTCAGTCACCAGTAGTCACTTGTAGAGTCTCCTTCCTAAACACTTTTATCCATAATTACAGCTTATACCCTAGGCAAAAACATGTTCACCTGTCACTGAAATCACTGCATCCCCTCTTAATGAGTTTTTCTGACTCTACTTCTACAGCCCTTTAAACCTTTCTCCACAATGTATCCAGATTGGTCTTCCTAAGATAGAAATCTGATCATGCTCCCCACAGCTTAAACACTTCAGTGAATTGCAATACTTTTATGATGAAGTTCAGAAATCTTAAGTGTGTCTTAAGCATTTACACCTTCCTCTACCATTTCAGATCTCCCCATTTCCCCACTGCCTATTCCATGCTTTGATCGTTCTGACTTTCTTAAAGTTTTCCAAAAATACCATGCTCATCCACAACCCTGAAAATATACTTGGAGCACTCTTCTCCCACTCTTCATCCCATGAGCTGCAGCCATAATACTCAGGGAACTTCTGAGTCTAATTCACCATTTAGCCCTGCCTCAGCATTTCTCAAACCACATTGTAATTGCCTGTGTAGAAGCTCATCTACCCTCTAGACTCTGAATAAATGAAAGCAAGAGTCATCTCTATTTGTTCAATATAATGTCTCTCATTCAGAGCAAGTTCTGAGCATTTGGAACTCACAAGCACTCACCGCATATTTGTCAAATCAATCACTAATAACAAATGTTAGTTCCTTAATGAGTTGTTCCCAAGGTTCATCCACTGGAAATGATCTCTCTCCATCCCTTGGGCCTCTATAGATTTTACTTCCATATGTGCTACAGATTTATCACCTTCTACCTTTCACTGTATTTACATAATTTATCTCTGTTATTGGACAAGGTTCTAAAGTGCAAACTCCATGTCCAATTCATCTCTGTTTTTTTCCTTGATGATCAATCACATAGCTTTATGTATACTCTGACTCTAATAAATGTTTACTGAATTAATTAATAAATTAAATGGACTTTAAATGTTATGTTATATTTCATAACTTCCATTTAGGTCAGTTAGTGGAGAGTATATGTTTTGAGATTGGAAGTGGTGGGTGATAAATCCAAATAGGTGAGTTGATGCCTGATGGGGGAGGAGTAAGTTTTCTCAGCTAAGAGATCTTACTAGTTTGGAAAATGAAGATTTGTTGAGGATTTCTGAACCAAAAAGGCATGTTATCACAGCTGACAATGGGGAAATTAATCTGTCCTTAAGATAAATTTTGTGGTACAGAAATACAACCCTATCCTATATTCAACCCCAGAGTTTGGTTATGGAAAAAATACTGAATCTTGCTACTATTGGGGATTCAGATATTTCTTCAATGTTTTGGAAGAAAAACCTAACTACAGAAGATAATTATTAGACATATTATGTTAACGTCATTTCTTAGTATTGCCTCAGTTCTAACTCTGATAAAAACTGCCCTGGTGCATTTTCTAATGATTCAGGACCCATGGATGTAACTCCAGTAGAATTAAATCTCAAAGTTAATCACTAATTTGTTTCCCAACAGGTTCTCTGACTCTGAGAACACATCATGTTCAAGATTCCAAAATGGGATTTGTGATCAATGCCATCTATTCCATGGCCTATGGACTCCACAACATGCAGATGTCACTCTGCCCTGGCTATGCCGGACTCTGTGATGCAATGAAGCCAATTGACGGACGGAAACTTTTGGAGTCCCTGATGAAAACCAATTTTACTGGAGTTTCTGGAGATATGATCCTATTTGATGAGAATGGAGACTCTCCAGGAAGGTATTGCTACAATTTTTCTCTAGGCAGTAGAGCCAATCCTAGATTCTGAGGCATCTGCTTCTCTCTTTTGTGGTTATCTAGGCTCTCTGGCCATGTTTGACTAGCCTTGACATTCCAAAGTGAGCAACGACAGACCCTTGACATTCCAAAGTGAGCAACGACAGACATGTGAAGCCTCTTTTCCTGTGGCCAGGGAAAAGCACTGATGTTGATGTTCACAATGTGCTTTAGGAATCTTCAGCACACTTCAGAGACCTTAACTTAGAGACAGGACTCTACATGATCAGAGATAAACAAAAGTCATCTCTGTGATTTCTCTGCACATGCTTGTCATATTATTGCATATACTCTGTTATCTTGTTGGGTCATAAAACGATTCTGAAACAGAAATAGTTCAATTTCTAGTAATCTAGAAATAGGGCTGTGGTGCTATTATATTATTTGCTGTACCTACAGTGAGTTATAAGTCAAATGTTATTGTATTATTCTCCAGCTGGAATACTTTCACCCCTTTTGAGACATAAATTGTTCTTTTTTCTAAAATTTTAGTTTTCATTATTTATAGAGGGGAGTCTAACAAATATAAACTCAAAGCTATAGGTCTCCAGAGGTATTACTAGTTGTTCAGAACTTACCAGAATTCACATCTATCTCATACTCTAAATTCTTAAGTGACTCTACAATGGAGACTTTTAATCATGAGTAAGAATGTCATTAAAATGATATTCTGAGTATAGCATGGCTGTCTTTATTCTGCCTTGCATCAGAACAACCAGGGTCCTTTGGTCTCCCAATGTAAAACCTAAGTGCTCTTCCAGAGACAGCTTATACTTAACAGCTATGCTTGGAGAGGTGTCTGTATATTCAGTTTACAATTGACTCTGCCAAGAAAAGATCTCATGAGTCCTTCCACAACTCATACTCCAAGTGCCCACACATTTTATTAGCAACCTTGGTTTAGAGCATTTCTATATTTTGAGATGAGCTGGAGCTTGTTACAGATGCAGCTGTTGCTATCTGAGGTGCTGGACTTCTAAATGGTAGCTAGTTTCAGGTCATGCAGCTGAGCTAAACTGATATTTTCTCTAGTCTAGAGAACTGAAGAACATTGCTCCAGTCAGATTTTTTTCCAAGATAAGATGACTTTTCACATGCTGTTGTTTTTTTGTTGTTGTTGTTATTGTTGTTTGTTTGTTTTTTACTCTTTTGGCTGTTCAGTAAATCCATGAAAGAAAAAACAAGCATTTTCTTAGGGCCAAAGAAAAATTCACATTTACTGTAAATCTTTTTAGGGCAGTTTGACCAATGAACTTATTTAGGCTCAGGTCAAGGCCTAGGCTCTGATATCTGCACATGGGTTTATTATCCTTGTGTGTATTTCTAGAGCACTAACATTAGCTGGGACTTGCTGATAGACTTTGATGATAGGAACTCCACCAGTTCAAGAGCTTTCAAGTCATATACCCAAGACATTCCAAAAACAAGAGAGTGAGGAAATGTCTCAGATAGTCCAGCTCTATTCCAGTGGGGAATCCTAATGGATAAGGTGTAATATTTCTGCCTCATTCATAATCCTTTAAATATGTTGTAATGGGGTACTTTTAGGACATTAGTTCTTAACCTTTTTTTGGAACATAAAACCATTTAAGATTCAGATAAAATTCATATTCTTCAAGAACAATATACATAAAATTTTGCAAACAATTACTGGTAAAACATGTTTTTTTAGAGTCTATCCAAGTACTACTAAGTTTGAGTATTACATTATCCCATTAATAAATTATCAGGGTTGGACTCTGAGGGCATGGGCAAGACTCAGGAAAAGATGGTTTTCAACTTTTTGGTTTTCCAAATAATCCAGTAATACTTGCCAAAAAATATATATATAATATGTATGTGTATATATATATATACACACACACACATATATTGCATTGAGTGTGTGTTCTGAGCCAAATACTAAGCTAAGTGCTCTACTTTTTGAATTTTTAATTGTAAGTAATATTACCATTCTCTTTTCCAGCTGAATAAATCAAGAATTAAGAAAGTTAAATGACTTGCCCAAAGACACGGTCTTGTAAATGATAGAAGGTCACTATTCTAACTTCGTCTTCTGGGCTTCAACTTCAAACTTTATACACAACCTTCCAATTAATCAGCCAGCATCAAATTTTAAAAAACAATATTTTCTGAGAATTTTTTTTTGAAATTAGGTTGTTATTTTTCTGGAATAAAAGTTATTGCTCTGCTAGATAAAAGACATTCCGGCTGAGTGAGGAATCAGAGGAGCCTGGGGTGATTGGAGCTTGCCCTAAAATGCCAGAGCTACAAAAGGAAGATCCTAAACAGAAGAAGCTGAGAGATGACAGCTCACTCTGGCACATGCACTTGCAGGTTGTCGGCAAGGACATTTTAATCATTGTTTTTAAACCTCTCATCTGATGAGACTACTGTCATACTATCCAGTCCTTAATTATTATTTTCTTTTTTCTTTTTGTGGAAAGCAGGATTTATTGAGAGGACAGAAAAGCTCCTACAGTGGGAAGGGACCCGAAGGGCTTGCCCCAGTCCTAATACTTTAAAGAAAACTGTGATGCCAGGTATTACAGAATCCAGAATTCTTGAACTTACACAGGCTTATATGGTCATATAATGCCTCCAGGATATTGTGCAGCAACACCCCTTCATCAACACATGAATAGTTCTGCAGCAAAACATATAAACATTCACACTAACAGTGATAAGTGGACTGCAAATAGCTTCATGATAGTTCAGGTCAACTTTTGTCACTAGACAGCTCAGGTAAGCTCATATTTTGTTGCAAAATGTGTTAAGAGACAATTATGGTTTTCAGAGCTCTGAGGATTTGAGAATTACAGAAAAGAAATATGAACCTTTACTGTTTTACCATCAAGGTTCTAGATCATGGGTTGGAAAATTAGAGTCTACAGGCCAGATCAGGTCTGCTGCTTGTTTTGGACGTAAGGTGATTTGGAGAACAGTTACACTCATTTATTTAGATGCTATGGCTGTCTTTGCACCACAGTGGTAGAGATTAGTAGGTAGAGACCATCTTAAAGTCTAAAATATTTATTATATGTCCCCTAACAGCAAAAGTTTACTGACCCCATGGTTCAGAGACTCAATAGAGATCTAAAGATTAAGATGTCAGGTTGCTGCCTGGGATTGACCATAATTGGGCAGAGGAAACATGGACAGCCAATGTCAGACTGATAACTGACTGCATAAAGTAAAAAATTAAAGCATTGCATTGTTGAGTTAAGTATGTACATGTAAAATATTTTAAAACAATGGCATAAAGGAAAAAGGCAGCCATTGCCAGGTCATTGTGGCCACATACTTGCTAAGCTATGGTGTGGCCATGTTTCTTTAGCTCTGACTCCCTTCCCTGCCTTGGGGAGGTGAATCTCCTCTTTCTCTCTCAAATTACTTTCTAAATAAACTATATTTTCTAGTCGATCCCCTCCTCTACTTTGGGGAGATGAAGCTCCTCTTTCTCAAATTTATTTTCTAAATAAACTATATTTTTTAATCTAAAAAAAAGGAAAAAGATATGAAATTGTCAGGGGCAAGTTTCTTATATTTTACATTAAGTAACTCAACATTAACTTTAAGTAGAATAAGATAAGAAAGTATATTGTAATCCCTTCAGCAACCACTAAAATTGTAATATAAAGAGGAATAGTTAAAAAAAAAAAAGGCACCAACAACAGAGGGATTAAAAAAATAAAGATTAACTCAAAAAAGACAGAAAAGAGCAGCAGAGCAAATACAGATGAGGTAAATAGAAAATATGAGACTAGAACAGTAGAAATTGCAGATAATTATCTTGTGTGTACAACACAGATTCTTAGTATATGTCTCTGCTCAAAGAAGGACCATAAAGGAACAAATTATTTGCTTCAGTGTCCAGATTTTCCTGGGAATAAGCTGAATCTTAGAGGAAGAGAGACACATACCCAAGGTTACATAGTCAATTAATTAACAGAATAAGGACAAGATGCAACTCAGGCACAATCATCAAAAGAAAATTTACCTAAGTTTTTTTTTTCCATTTTTTTAATTACATTTGAAATTTTTCAATGTATATAGTTGGAAAAGTTTTCATTGTTAGTTGCTGGTAATGTTTTGGGTTAAACTAACTCTGTGGTCATTTTTTAATTTGTGATTATCCAACCTCAAAGGCAAAGGTCATTATAATTGCTTTGTTGTATAGACTGGGGTAGCAGAGAATTAAAGAAGCTAAATTAAACATAAAAACACACTGTGATGAGAAAAAGTTTCAGAAGCAGAGAAATGTAGAAACCAAGAGGTACAATGAGAGAAAAAGAGAAGGAGGAAGAAAGGGGAAGGCTGAGAGAAAATAATAAGGAAGAGGAAGAGGAGGAGGGGAAAAGGGATGGAGGAGGAGAGGATGGGAGGTGAGGAATGAAAAGAAAAAAAAATGAAACTAGGCTTGCAAAATTGATACTTAAGTGCTATTGCTAACAAAGATTTTTAAAGCAATGTTTCATTTTCACAGCTATAACCATAAATTATAATATCTTTTGTGTTTGTTTTGTAGTAAGAAATAGTGACCAGAAATATAAAGGCTAATTCCAAAGGGAGGATTCATTGTCTCTAATGTAGTTATAATAGGTTTTATTGAGCTGAACCAAAGTTGAAGTTTAACTTTTCTTGAAATCATTTCCCTGACAAATATGACATTTCCCATTCTATAATTTCCATGTTTGTTTTTTAAAAACTAGATCCCTTAACTTTTCAGCATTTCTTGTATATAAAACAGAAGAGGAATAGACATGGTGATGAGAGACTTAAAGTGTAAAATGTCTCATATGTTTACAATGTGTAAGCAAAAAACTAAAAAATAAATAGATCTCTTAGCTCAACCCAGTAGACAGGGAGCAGTCTAATGGAGAAGAAAGAACAGCAGACTTGAAATTTAGAGGCTTAATTTAGGTCCTGGCTCTGATGCTGCATACTCTTATCTGGTCATACTAATTAACCTCACTGTGCTATAGCTCTGTTATCTGTAAAATTAATATTTTGGACTAGACTTTGTCAGAGTTATTATTTGGTAGAAATGGAGTTGATGGCTCAGTTTTGAGTGAGCAATGAAATCCTCATATCTTTGCAAATCATCAGCAGTAAAGGAAGAAACCCCTGGCACTGACAATTCTTTCTCCTACCCTACAATCTTCAGAGGTTAATTGCTTACAGAAAGCCACCTTTTGAAGACATAGAGCCTGTGTATAATACACGAGTTCCAAATGAGTTCTTTTACTTCCAGTGACATTATACACGATTTCTTTTTACTTCAGTATTCTATGTTCTAATATCTCAACACATTGCATGCCCAGTAGCCATGAGATACCTGTGACAACGGAAAGGAAAGTATCCTATAAATTCATTTAGAAGTGAAATTTAGACAGTTACCAAAATTATTACTAACTGTCGACATTGCGGGATAATCTTTAAACTCCTGAACTGCCAACATAAGAATTAGTTAACATTCTGAAAATGTGTTTGGGAGTGAATACACAATGGCTTCATTTTACCACATCAGTTTCAATAGATTAATGCCAGTTTAGTTCTCAGTATTTCTATACAGAGCATTGGTTTCAGTATAACAATCTGGTCAACCGAATTCAAAAGCTAGAAAGTTTTCCGTTCATATCAATTTTTAGATAGTTACACATGCTGAGCATGGAAGCCTAGAGGAGGCATTCATAAGAGCCTATCTGCCAGTACTGTAAGTCTGGGATCCAAAACACAGAATCCTATGTGAAGACATTATGTACCAAAGACACACCTGTAGGAACTGACACAGGGGTGGTATTGTTCATCTAGTGTCCTCAGACTGGAAAATTATTTCAGAGATGCTTCTCTGGAAATGTTCTTTCATATAAGATGCTTGTAAATAAGCACATTGGTTTTCCCTCTTTACATTTCTATCCACGTATTAAAATAAGAATAGTTAATAAAAACTGAGAACTCACAGGTCCTACCCTCTTCTGGCATTTTTATATTGCATGAAGTGCTTTAGAAGCTAACTATTTACAAGCTTTTTAAAAGCATCACTCTTGAAATTGCTTTTGTTACAATGAATTTAACCATGGATAAAGGGAAAATGAGAAAGGTAAAACCAGGCCCTCTCTCAATTGCCCTCACATTCCCTACAGCTGAAAACAAGATTAAAGATTTCCCAAATTTCTTATTTGGCCAGTTAATGAAAATTTTACTTGAGTGGAGACAAAAACAAAAACTTCTTATATTTTTTAGAAGCGTAACAGTAGTACTTGTTTAAACTTCTTGAAGCTATTTCAAAACTGTCTTTTATCCTGCTGAAGTCAAGTCACCTTCTCTCATGAGATTACTTTCTATTTCAGGTGTAAGCTTGAAAGCAAAAATATGGTATTTGAAGAGAAAATGAAACAGACAGGTATTTTTGTTATTCAAAGTATACCGTCATGGAAAATTCCAGTGTTACTTACATGACAGTAGATGAATTTGGGGGAATAAAATATATTGCCTTTTCATAGCGGAATATTTATGTCCTTAGCTGAATAATTATTATATTTTTAATCTCAAGGTATGAAATAATGAATTTCAAGGAAATGGGAAAAGATTATTTTGATTACATCAATGTTGGAAGTTGGGACAATGGAGAATTAAAAATGGATGATGATGAAGTGTGGTCCAAGAAAAGCAACGTCATCAGATCTGTGTGCAGTGAACCATGTGAGAAAGGCCAGATAAAGGTAAAGGGGAGTCCCTGTTTCTCTAATTTTTGTTGTAAATTTAATAGTGTAATTTTAATTACCCTGGCTATTTTAAAATTTTTAGACACTATTTTTGTCTTTGACATTGTAAGCTTCTAATGTCAGAATTTTTCTTTACTTTTCTCTCACTGATTGCTTAGGTGGTCTAGCATGCAGCCCACCATAGGCTTAGTGATTGTTCTGATGAGTCATGTTTGTCCACACCATTGCTGCTCATGAAAGCCTTTAAAGACATTGTTTCCTGGAAGTTAATAGTTTGCATTTGAAAAGGATATAAATTCTAATTGATTTAACACAATTATCAAATGTCTATAATATAATAGTTAATATCAGTGGAGCAAAAATAAATAAGACACCCTTTATTGTAAGATTTATCATCCAGAGAAAAAGTATCATGGGCACAGATAAGCAACAACATGTAGAATTAGATGAATTCAGAAAGAAAGAAAGAGAGAGAGAGAAAGGGGGCTATGTACATTTAGATAAAACTTTATTCTTTTGAATAAAATATCAAACATTGGACCATAAAAAAGCATGACTTCAGACAGACCATTTATGTAGAGAGAACAGTAACAGGAAGGTGCAGCATTAGTGGATTGAAGACTGTTCTGCAATAATAGAGACTAATCCAGGGTACGATTCTCTGAATGGTTATCATAAAAGAGAAAGTTGAATGATAAGTCAAAGCCAGATTTTGTGGAGAGCTTTAAATGTCATAATAGATTTAACTTAATTTCTATTAAACAGGAGTCAGAGAATATTTGACCAAGATGTTGACATAAGTTTGGCTGTAGTAAGTGAATGAGTAGAATTACAAAACTTGAAAGATAACAAAAAGAAGAGACAGAGATATTGTTATGGTGGTGACAGGGTCCTAAATTAGGGAAGAAACCGTAAGAATGAAAAGGTGGTAGGGGATATATTTATGGAAAACATCATAGAGGGAAACTCAATCAGAATGACTAGATAACTGAGTTGGAGAAGAGAAAAAAAGTCCAAAACAATAAACTGCAATTCTGAGAGTAACTAAAAGGTGTCATTTTCAGGAATAGAAAAATATAGATGGTTTTAGAAGACAGGTGATGGACTAGTTTGGAGTGGGTGGGTTCTGGGGAAGTCAGCCAGTAATGAAAAATATTTGTCCAAAACCATGAAAAGTAAGTCTAAAAATACAGGTTTAGAAATTAATTGAGGGGAGCTAAATTTGAAGCTGTTGGAGTAGATAAAATTGCTGAACCTGAAAGTACAAATAAAAAATAAATGTGGATCAAGAATACACCTTGGAGAAAATCTTGTAAAATGTAAAGGAAGAAGAAGTAGAAGCTGAGAAGCAACAAGTTCAGAAAGAGAGAGACAACCAGAGAGCATACTGTCAGTTAAGATGCTAGTCAGCAGAAGAAAGAGATCAAGAAAGTGGAAAGATGAGGGGGAAACGTGAAAATTGAGGGTTAGCCTTTCATCTGTGCCTGCCAGATTGAACAGAACATAAGTGTCAAAATGAATGAATGAAGAAAATGTGGTATATATACATGATGAAATATTATTCAGCCATAAAAAAACCCAAATCCTATCATTGATGACAACATGAAACTAGAGGACATTATGTTACATAAAATAAGCCCAGAACAGAAAGTTAAATACCACATGTTTTCACTCATGTGAAAGCTAAAATAAGTTGGTCTCACAGAAATAAAAAGTAGAGCAGAGGACACAAAAGCTGGGAAGGATGAGGAGAAGGGAGTGATAGTGAGAAATTTGTTAAAACATAAAAAATTACAGCTAAATAGCAGGAATAAGTGTTAGTGTTCTATACCACTGTAAAATGATTATAGTTAACGACAATATATGATATAGTTTCAAATAGCTAGAAGGAAGATATGGAGTATTCTCAACACAAATAAATGATAAACGTTTGAGTTGCTGGATGCAATAATTATCCTGATCTGATCATTATATATTATACTATTGAAACATCACTATGTACCCCATAAATATCTATAATTATAATTTGTTAATTAAAAAATTTTAAAGTATATAAAAAGAATAGTGTGCTGGGGTAAGGAATATTTTCATAATTTGAGGACATTAAAAAGCTAGTTTTAGTCTAAATAAAATCTGGCCACTCTTACAGGAAATAAAAAGCTAGGGAAGGAGAGGTTTAAAATATAATAAAAAGGGACAGAGGTTAGCTATTGAAGTGCAATACCCTAGGGGAAAATAATATCAAAATAATGTATTTGCTCATCAAATAGTTGTTGAATTCCTACCTAGTACACTTCAGGCAGCGTACATACATAGATCACTGGCCTTGGTCTTTAGTTAGCCTTACCGTCACTCTGTTTATAACACACTTCGGGTGTTTGGTCTTCAGTAATTAAGATCAGAATTGAAACATTTTAGTACTGAGAGTAAGGTTCTCAAAGAGTAGTTCTGAAGATTTGAAAATCGTAAGACCAGAAAGAAGAAAGATAAGGTAAATAAAGATTAAAAATAAATTTATTATTATCTGCTAAATGGCTTGACAGCTTGTGAAATATTTTCTTTATGTATTGTTATGGTATACAGCAGGAACTGGTAAACTATGACCCACAGGCTAAATCTTACCTACTGTCTGCTTTTGTAAATAAAGTTTTATTGAAATACAACCAAGCTCATTTGTTTATATAGGTGTCAGTGCTACTTTCCTACTATAGTAGCAGAGTTGAGTAGTTTAGTTACAATAGAGACTGTGGCCCAAAACTAAATATTTATTATTTGGCCTTTTGCACACACACACACACACACACAAACACACACACGCGCACGTGCGCTAACACTTAATACACTCTTACAAAAGAGTTTTGCATCTTGCAGTTAAAGTTTTCAAGTGAAATCTTTTATAGACAAAACCAGAGTAGTAATGTTCATAATTTTCGGTGCTTCCAGTAGAAAGATCACACAATGTAAATTACCATATAGATTTTTTTTTTATTTGATCCTTCATGGTAATAAAGTTTGCACCTGTAATTTCAAAATGCTGAATTGCTGATTTGAGAGGTTTCTTTATATATTTTTTTCTGCCTTATTCTACTGGGAGTAATTACATAATGAAAGAATTGGATTCCCTATTATCATATTTTAATGCTGGTTGTTTTGTAATAATATTGGTTTAGTCTTTTTAAAATCCCAAACTCTATTTTCATAACCACATCTCATTTTTACTCTATTAAGTATAAAATTTCCAGAATTTTCTTGATGTGGTTTAAGATTGCAACAAAGCAGCTTCGTCAATGATGTCAATATCTCATGTCATTGTTCAGAGATTTGTAAAAGTTTATATGAAAGATTTTAGTCTAGCAACTGTTTGAATATGTTACATATTATTATTCATAAAGAAAGCACTACTGCTTTTAGGATGTTCAGAAAGAATGAAATTTGTTATGAAAGAGAATTGTCACTGCCTCTTGTTCAAAATGAATATGAAACAGAGCATAACATGTAAAAAAAAGTTAATAAATCAGTTCTAAATTATCAGAGGAAAACATATTAAATTGTCTCTTATTACTACTATTATTATTTGAGTTGGAGTCTCACTCCGTGGCCCAGGCTGGAGTGCAGTGGCACACTCCCGGCCACCACAGCCTCGACCTGCTGGGCTCCAGCGATCTTTCCGCCTCAGCAGCCTATAGTAGCAGGAACTATAGGCACGCTACCATGCCTGGCTAATTTTTCATTTATTATAGAGATGAGGTCTCACCAAGTGGCCCGGGCAGGTCTCGAACCTGTGGGCTCAGGCAATCCACTCGCCTCTGCCTCCCAAAGCGCTGGGATTACAGGCTGAGCCACCAAGCCCGTCCTGTCACTATTGTTTCAAACAAGATTGTAACACCAGAGTTATTCTTAGTAATGGGCATGAATTATTTTGGTTAAAAAAACTGAAATTCCCAAACCAATGAAAACCGAACCATAGGAAATCAGCCAATTTATAGAGGGAAATTTTTGCAGATGCTTTTATTTTCCAGTCCTTGCTAAGGTCTGGAAAGAAAATCTTTTAGTGTTTGCAAAATGCCTACTTGCATTACAAAATCTAACAATTGTCTAAGGACAGTTTTGCCAAGTGTGCTTAAAATTACCCTAAAAATGAAATTCTTCATTTCCATATGAGAATTTAAATTTTATTTATTTTTTAAATGGTAACATCCTTAGAGTATTCTACACTTTGCAAATCACTGTGATCCTTTATCTACTCCTCAGGAAGCCTTGCAAGGTAAGGACTGTATTATTATTGTAAAAGCAATGGGCTCAGTTTGAAGAAACTGAACATGAGCTATAGGACTGTTCAAGACTACACAACTACTTAATAGCTATCAAGGAGACCAGAATCCCGGGTGCCTCTTGATTTCCAAGCCAGCAATATTTCCCCTACATCTTTCAAAATATCATGAAGTTATCCTTTTAGTAATGCTCAATATTTATGTGAGTGGCATTTGAATTTCAGCATAAAATATCTGATTCCTCACTTACATGCTATGTGAACTAATAGAACCTTAGATTTCTCCCCTAAAACTGAATGAAATAAAACCAGTCACCTCATACAGAGCTGCCCTAATGTTTTAATGGGATAACAGCATATGCCATGCCCAAAGTAGCCTATAAAAAGTCAATCTTATCATGAAGAACATTTTAGCTAGATTAAGTAGAACTCACGAGCAATAGCTTACAATTATATAAGGTCATTAATAAAGTCAGCATCTAAGACAAAGAATAAAGTGTAATCATTGCTGTCTAGTTACTGCTGACTTTTAATCACAGTTCTAACATGTATAAGAATGACTAGTAGCCGGGCTCGGTGGCTCAGTCTGTAATCCCGTGCCTTTGGGAGGCTGAGGTGAGTGGATTGTCTGAGCCCGCGGGTTCGAGAACCGCCTGGGCAGCAAGACCTCATCTCTACAATAAATCAAAAAGTCAGCCGGGCGTGGTAGCGCATGCCTGTAATTCTAGCTACTTGGAAGGCTGAGGCGGAAGGATCGCTGGAGCCCAGCAGGTGAGGCTGCGGTGGCCAGGAGCGGCCACTGCACTCCAGTCTGGGTGACCGAGTGAGACTCCAACTCAAAAAAAAAAAAAGAATGACTAGTGAATGCTGTCTCTATTCCACAGAGGCTATTCATGAACCGGTGAGGGGGGGAGGGTACATCCACTTTTAAAGAATAACATCTATGATTCTTTCAACTGTTAAAACTATTTCAATTAGTTTCCATTGACTTAACAAACCAAGTGGATGAAGAAGTATATTATAATAGTCTCAGTGACCTTATCTACCATCATATCAAGCAAAACAAAACAACTAAAATAGGAAGGAATGGGCTGAATAATTGAGCCAGATTTTTAGTAAAAGAGAGCAGAGATTATCTCCCAAAAACTTCATCTTCTATCTCTGCCTTCCTGCTCAATACATTTTCTTAATGAGTTTTTTATCAATATTGAAAGATTTTTGAACACTAGAAGACACACAATGCTTCTTGCTCACAATTATTCTACTAGTAGAGGGAAGGAAGCCAAGGTAAATCCAGAGAGCAAAAGTTCTTAAGGAGAGGTACAAATCCTAGGGAAGATTCAGTTATATATTCACATATGTAAATGCTTGTGTATGTATATATGACCACAAACACGGGTACTTAATTAAATACATGTATCCAAAGCTAATTATTTAAAGACTTGCATTTAATTTAATTCTGACCCTCCCATAAACCAACATTTTGGTATTGGACTCATTGTTTAAATTCAGCCTATTTTTAAAATTATGAAATAAGAATATTAATACTTATATTGCTTATCTGTTAACATGTAAAATAATAAATGCAAAAGCCCTTTCTACTTTGCAAAGCAGTACACTCGAATAAGGGATTGTAGGATTTTTATGCAAAAAGTAATGAAAATTTTAAATATTTGCCTTAGGTGATCCGGAAGGGAGAAGTCAGCTGTTGTTGGACCTGCACACCTTGTAAAGAGAATGAGTATGTTTTTGATGAGTACACCTGCAAGGCGTGCCAGCTGGGATCCTGGCCCACTGATGATCTTACAGGTACATCTACCATAATGGTAACACATGTACATTACTCAAAAATCAACTGAAAAAACACACAGACATGGGGGTGGGCGACACATTCCCAAGTATTTCTCATCTTGAGTGGCCTTGTTCATAGAACAGAGAGTTCCCTTGGGAAAAGAAACTTTCCTAAAGCATGTGCTAATTATGAAAATATTTATATCCCTGCAAAAGATCTGCCTATATTCCTGTCCTAACTGCCAGATTTGATCAGAATTCCCAGGTTGTCAACTGGGTATTCTCCGTCCATCCCCAGGATGTTCTCAGCAGTTTCTAAGCAGGGCCCCCTTCAAATGTGTGATTTGAAGTCGCGAGCAAGAAGTTTTACCTAGAAAGAGACCAAAATATTTTAGAGTATACACAAAAGCAAAATATCCACATGGAATTGGACAGAAGTTCATCTAAAGTTCTCTGCTACTCGATGGTTTTCATTACTTGAAACCATGAAGGGCCAACTAATAAGTTTTCAAGTATTGGTGGCACAGGACAAGACGACTCAACTTGTTTATTTTCTTTTTTTCTTTTTTGTTTTGTTTTGAATGTTGGTTCTTTATTCTGAAAGATGGTAAGGAATGTGCCATTGTGTTTACCATAGTCATTTCTCATCTCTATAATGCAAAAATAGAATATGATTCCTTCTATCCTTTCTTCCAACTTTTCTTCAATAAACATTTTTAAATGCACATATGCCTATCTTTCTATCACCAAAATAAAAATACAGAAGTAAAGACACTCCCTTTATCTTAAAGTGCTTCGTGATTTATTGAGGGAGGTAAAAAATAAGAATATGATTACAGTATAATAAAAGAACATAGGTTTATGGTCATGGAAGCACAATGAGGGGATTGATTAGGCTGAGTTTGCAAGGAAAAGAGAAAAGAGCCTTCCAGGCAGAGGGCCTACAATATGGTATGTCAGGTTGTCAGGAAATGTTAGAATTCAAATGGCTTTAGTACAAAATTTCTATAAGGTTATCAATGTCAGACTGCATCTTCTCACAGAAGGAATAGTTATCCATGGTAATTGATGAGCTTGTTTCAAAAGCCTGGTTATAAATATCTTGTGATCCTTGACTTTCCAGATAATTCATTTTTTTTTTTTAGTGTTGACATGTATACCTCCCTCAATAAATAATGAAGTACTTTAAGATAAAGGGAGTGTCTTTACTTCTGTATTTTTATTTTGGTGTATTCCTTATCTTAAAAAAATTCTGATTTAATAAAACATCCAAGTACCTTGTGATATCATTTGAATCCATTATTCACCATTTAACTCTGAGTTTTCTGATGTTTTTATTCATTCTGTCATCCCCAGAGTTGACTCAATACTGAACCCCAAGACTGGTTTTTTTTGAAAAGGTAAACTGCACACACACACACGGACACACACAGTAAAAATGCCAGAAAGAAAGAAAGAAAAAAAAAATATATATATATACACACACACACATTTGTATGTATATTATGATTGATTTTCTTGGGTGGGGATGAGGAGCAATATTGTGAATATTTCCTTTATACTATTTCTTTACACTTTTTTTCTGACTTCAAACTGGATTGTTGTTAAAATGAAAAACTGTCTTTCATGTTCAGCTAACTTGCATGGCTTAGCACCTTGTGACTGTACATATAGATGTAACTTTTTGTCCCAAGTTTTATAGATTGTGCTACTCAAAATGAACACAGTCTGCTCTTTCATTTACTCAACAAACACAGTCTGCTCTTTCATTTACTCAACAGATACATCTTTTATTATTACTATCTTCATTATAATATTAGGTGCTGGAGAAATTAAGGTAAAAAACAAAAAGGATTCCTACGTTACTAGGTCCCTCTATCCCAGTCTTAGATACTTTATGTTCTCGTGAGAAAAGATCACAAAAAACACATAAATAAAAACACGGACACGTTGTATATGAAGTAGAATAACAGGAGTAAAAATATGAAAATATTAGAAAATTCTTAATTTAAATTTGTGGTCATAAAAGATCTCTCTGAAGAAGGGAAAATTAGTTGAGACCTAAATGATAAATATAAATATCTAGCAAATAATGATGAGAGGGAAATTTCTGACTGATGAAACCACAAGTGAAGGTCTGTGTAAGGATAAACAGATGGGAGAAAGGTGTATGAAGAGACCAAAAAAGTATCAGGGGATAGATTCTATACAACCTAGGACAATGTATTCAGGATCTGAGTGTTTTATTATTCAGATAATGAAAAACAATTGCAGGAAATTTTAGTATGATATATATTTCAGTTACTACTTCAGTTACCGTGATGGAAAATAATTTGGGGAGGGATGGAAAGTAGAAGAGGGAGACAAGTTGGGTCATTGCAGACAAAAATTTTTAGCGTTTTGAACTAAAGAGTGCACTGAAAGATTTGAGATGGACTTTGGTGTAAAATCAACAAAGCACACAGATAAGTTAAATGCTGAAGGTGTTAAGGAAAGCTGACAAATGTTCTGTTTTTAAGGCTGGATCAATAAATACATTATTTCATAAAGATCAATAGTTTAATTTTAGACAAGGTCAGTTAGAGATGTCTGAGATTTTCAAGTAGAAATTAATTAACAAATTAAGTCCTTGGTTTGTGCCAGAAAATGTAATAGGGATCGACAATACAAAGATATTGTCTAACTTCCCAAGAAACTTACAAACTAGTGAGAGAAAAGCATGTAAACAGGTAACAACCCAGTGATCTCAGTACTGGGTGAAGAATGAACAAAGTATTGTGGAAAAGGATGGGGTAGGGTGTGACTAACCCTGGAGAATCTCAGAAAGTTTAATCTTGATGCATGAGTTGAAGCTTACCTAACAGTGAAGAAGATAATATTTACAAGATGCAGTAGCTTTCTCAGAATTATTATTATAACCTAGAGAAAATCAAGGAATGACTGATGGGCTTTTTGTGTATTTCATATGAAAGGTGTGCATATTCCATCTATTGTCTGTTATCTCAAGGATGTCCTATCTGTAATGTAAAGACAAAGCTAAATCCTATTGTTGTTAATTTCATCTCATCTATTTTTTCGGTTTTCTTGAGTAAGTCAAATATATCCTTCTTTGAAAACAAAACAAAGCAAAACAAAAAATCTTTCTCACACTTGATTCATAAAAGCAAATTGACTGACACCCTTACCATGTTATTGGGACTATTCTAACTAAATTAGATACCTGTGACCACCATACTGCCAGACCTAATGATCACTTGCAAGTCCTTATTTTACAAACATTTCTGCTCAATTTATTGGCTTTTATGCTGTACACTAACATCCTGAGTTTCCTCCTCTACCAGCCATGTTATAACAGGTTTTTCTGACCTACTTAAACACCATTTCTGTTTTTTTTAAGTTGTTGCTGTTGCCTAATCTAGATCATTAACAACTGATGTTCCCTAGGGTTCCATCATTAACTCATTGTTCTTTTCCCTCTACACAATCACTCCAATTACTGACACCTACTTTGATGGCTTTAACTATTATCTGCATGTTACTGACTTTTAAGAGTACAACTCAGCTCATATTCCTTTCCTGAATTTCAGACTCATGAATCTAATTACTTGCTGAATATCTCCACTTGTTTAGACTACAGGCCTTTTAGTCCAGCATGTCCAAACATAATCATTTCACCATAATGCCTCTATTAACTATAAACGTGCTTTTCTATTCTATGGGTAGATATGGCCACCCATATCCAGTCACTTAGAAAGCCTGATTATTTGAATGCAAAATATTCTTAACTACCTCTTCTCTCTATTTGTACACCTCTTTGCTGGACTAAGTTCCCTTCATCTTATTATTAAGTATTGCAGTAACTTCCCAGTTTATTTCCTGCCCCCCAGATTTATGCCTCTAAGTCCACTTTTCATCTTGCTACTGGATAATGTATCCAAAATACAAGATCTGTTCCTTCCATTTCATTGGTTATATAGATTGAAGAAAAGTCATATCTTTCCCTCCCATCTTAGGTTTATGACTGAAGACTTTATAACAAAAGTCATATTAAAAGAAAAAAGTACATACATTTATTTAATATAAGTTTTACATAAGATAAGGAAGACCCAGGGAAACAGGAGTACTTAATGCTAGGTTTAGTGGAGAAGTGGATAGTCATTGAGAAGTGTGATGAGATTCAAAAGTATAATCTAAACTTGGGAGAATTCAGCAAGGCCTTTTAGTCAGATTTCTCTCAGTGACTTGTATCTTTAGAGGTATGGGTATTCCTTTCCTCTGGGTCCAGAGGGTGCCCCTGCCAAATGAGTTTTATGACCTGCTTCAGGGTAGAAATATGGAGGGAAGGTGAGAGTTACCTTCCTGCTTCTACTGTTTTCTCAAAGGCCAAGGTACCATAATTTGGGGTAGCACATCCTGAACCCCAACACTCAACACTTGCTAAGGGTTTCATATCTCTGCATGATATATTCCAAGCTTTTCAACATGACATACAAATGTCCCTCTCTCCCTCACGCTTGTATGAACTTTCTAGTTTCAATCCCTACCACTTTTTACTTCTCATTTTATATTCTACTGTCAAGGACTACTTATAATTCTCATCTACACACAATGTTATTTTATGCCTCACTGTTTGTACTTGCATCATCTTCTCTTCCTGAAATGTACTTACCCCTCTTTACTTATTTTGGTAACTTCCACTTCTCCTCCCTTATTCTGATTAGCCTTTGAAGAGAATCTTTAACCAAGAAGTTTGAACTTTATCCTTAGGCAATGGAGGGCGGTGGGCAATGGAAGTTTCTGCACAAAAGAATAAAGTGGTTTGACTTCAGCTATGCATGTGAGTGTGAGTATGCTTGGGGTGTGGAGGTGGTTGATAAATTTCAAACCTGAAAAGTTCTCCACATTGGTATTATGCAGTTCAATCTTTAATTGGAACCTACAGTACTTTCCCAATGACTCTATGGCTGTTTGTAAGCCCATCTCAGTAACTCTGATTCAAAATAATTAAAAATAACAGATCATTTGTAAATGCCAACTGGAAGACTGTTCTCATGGCTTCAGCTATTCCAAAGCCTGTCACGAAGATGCTTGGGCTAGTGTTAGGAAATATCACAAGTCCTTGCTATACTCACTTGGCTCTTAGTTACCTTACTTCCGCCTCTAATGTGACAGCTCAGGTCAACATTGGGTCCATGCCTTTCATTGTGATAATAGCAACCAACACATATATAATGTTTCCTATGTGCCAGGAATTGTTTGAAGCATTTTACAAATGTTATTTCATTTAATCAAGATCTGAACCTGGCTGAATTCAAACAAATGTTCAGAAAACAATTTGAAATAGCAATTAACTGACCTTAATATCTATCTATATATTTAGCCATATACTTTTTTGTGTACATACATATATTTTTAATAGAAAGATATCTGAAATAAGAATGATCTAATGTTAAGAAAAGGTGTTTAGTATTGATGAGATTTCGTGTTACTTTTTTTTTTTTTTTTTGAGTTGGAGTCACACTCTTGTTGCCCAGGCTGGAGTGTAGTGACATGTTCATGGCAACTGCAGCCTCAACCTCCTGTGCCTTTTTTTTTACACCCAAATATGTGTGTGTGTGTGCAAACATATGTGCATACAGTGTTGTATGATATTATAAGAATGTATTTTCATCAATAAAATTATTAAAATAATGTTTAAGCTAGCCATATTCTCAATGGCAGTCATAAATTGTCAGGAACTAGTTACCAGGAATTAGGGAGAAAGAAAAAGAGAAACTGGTATGAAAAAGACAAGATAGAAATAAGATTATAAATGAAAGATGGAGGAAGAACATAGGAAATGTCTAGGATTCAACTTATTTTTATTAAGGAGAGCAAGCAGATATTCTTTGTCTCATCATTATTAGGTACCTATGCTAGCAGTGAGTAGGATAAACATGATCGTAAGGAGTTTATAATTCCAAACAATAACAAATGATAATACAATGTTGAATGTTAACAGAGAAGGCCAGAATGGCATGGGAGCCTATACCAGTAAAAGCTAACTTGGTGAAATTTTAAATTGCCTCTTTAACGAATTGAGGACATGCAAGAATTAAGGTAAAGATAGGAGCTAGCCAAACTAAAAGGAAGGAGAAGGGTGTTTTGGATACAGAATACAGAACTAGAAAGGAACTGAGAGTGTAAAAGCACCAAGGAGACAAGAGACCAAGGCAAATGCCAACTTTTGGAGGGCTTTGTAGGCCATGGTAAGTACTTTTAAGTTTATCCTGAAGGAAATTAAAAGCCATTTATTTATTCGGTCAGTCATCTAGTTGTTCATTTAATAAATATGAACCTAATACTTTTTCTGTCTCAGGTGTAGAGAACAAAACATGTCTTTTCCTTCAATCCATCTCAGGTCCATTGGTTGGAATTCCTGTAACTAAAGGCAGATTAGCAAAAGAAAAACATACACACTTATTTAATATAAGTTTTATGTGACATGGGAAACTTCACTTAAAAAATGAAGATTCCACTATTCACAATATCAAAATTATGGAACTAACCTAAGTGTCCATCATCAATTAACTGGATAAGGAAAGTGTGGTATATATACATCATGGAGTACTATGCAGTCATAAAAAAAAATGAAATCATGCCCTTTGCAGCAACATAGAACTGGAGATGATCATTCTAAGTGAACTGACTCAGAAACAGAAAACCAACAACTGCATGTCCTCACTCATATTTGAGAACTAAATGGTCACAAAGAAGGAAATAATAGATACTGGGTACTCAAATAAGGGGGGAGTGGGGAGGGTGGCTAGGGTTCCGAAATTACCTGTGGGTTACGATGATCACTCTCTGGGGAAAGGGTCATCTGAGATCCAGTCCCCAGCACTACATAATATGCCCATGTAACAAACATGCATGTGTTTGTTACATCCTGAATCTAAAATTAAAATGAAAGAAAGAGCCAAATAAGTAGTTAAACCTAGATGTTTTTATGCTAGGCTTGATGAAAAATGAAGAGTTGTAAAGAAATGGGACAGGATAAAGTGCATGAGTAAACTGAGGAACCCTTAACAGAGCCTGTTCCTTTAGATTTCTCTCTGAGATAAGGATGTTCCTTTCCTCCAGGTCTAAGTAGGGCACCTCTCACATGAGGGTCTTATGATCTGCTTCATATGAGAAGGAGGGAGGAAGGTCAGAAAGCTTTTCTTGCTTTTTCTCAAATTCCTCCCATTTAAAATATTCAATAGGCCAAGGTGCCATATTTTGGGATGGAGTGTTATGAACCTCATCACAATATTGTAAATGCTGAAAATATTTCTGTGGACAAGACAGATGAAATCCTCTGCCCTTATGATGTTTACATCCTAGTGGAAAGAGCAGTTTTAAACAAGGTATTTATTACAAGAATAGTCAAAAATTGAATGAGGAAAAAAATGCAATCATGATGGGTCACTTTATAAATTTTATTTACATAATCACAGACAGTCTAAACAGTGGATATTGTTTAAAAACACAAAAAGGAAGGACGTTGATTTCAGAACAGCAATATTACTTAGAGAGAGAGAAAAGAGGGAGCCAGAGGGCAGTGACAAGAGAGGTTGCAGTTATCTCCATAGTGTGTGTGTGTGGGTGTGTGTGTGTGATGAGTATGAACATAGATTAACAATTGTTAAATCTAGACATATTTGTTCTGTGCTTCTCTGCATACTTAGTCTTTTATAATTTGAACTATTTCATACCATTAGAATTATTTGAGCATTAGGTACTAAAAGACAAGATTTGAAAATAAAAGAGTGAATTGGGAATTATAACAGGAGGATAAAAGTAAACCACAGGAAGGAAATTTTATAAAAATCAATGTGAATCTTATCGGTGGTTTGGACTAGCATAATGTAGTGTGAAAAAAGGCAACAAAAATTTGTTAGGAATTAAAATCAACAGAACTCGGTAATTAATTTTCTGAGAAAAAAGGTATCTGCAAGGTGGTCTGGATGGAGAGAAAAAGGAAGAAATGCGATGAAAGGCAACAATTTGGGATCGACACTCAGTGAATTTTCTAAAAGCCTTTGCCAAGACACTTTTTCTGGGACACCATCCCCTGCCACATACCTGCAAAAACTGTCCTAGAAAGAATCTTTAATTTGTTTTCCATCAAAGAATTTAGGATGGGATATAAGTAGTAAGAGCCCTACAGGTCTTTATCTCTCTAGCTGAAAGCAGCAGAACCACTTCCACGGGGTTTGCCAGGCTTTGGCAACCTTCCAATAAACCTAAGTCAAAAGGAAAGGCAAAAACATTGTGTCTCTCAAGAAGTAGCTTAGTGGGAACCCTTATGACAGAAAATTAGAATTATTTCCTGATTTTCACTCATAGAGAAATGCTTCTAATTTAAGTGTAAAGCTGTAAAATGGTAGGAAGGTAGTGCATATCAATAATTTAATGTCAGTAGGAACATTCCCTAAGAAGTTCCTTTGGTTCCCTGAGTTACTTAATTGCTTTGGAGGTTGGAACCTTTGTGTCTACACTTAAGGGAGGAAGAAAGCATCAGAGTTAAACAAAAAACAGAATTTGTGAGAATTGGAGAGGAAACAGAGGATGAGCTCCAAGAGGTGTAACCACTGGCAGATTTTATAACTCAAGCATTTGAGTTACTCATTTTAAAAATGTGCATTTAATTTGTGTTCCTCAGCTTGTCCTATTTTTCTTAGGCCTTTTAATAAATTAGCACATTAAATAGAACATGGGGGAATTGCTTTTTTATTATCAATTTTTGTAACTATCTAAACCATTATCCTCTTGAATCTTGTAAGGGTAGATATTATTATCTTACATTGAATTAAATAAAACTCAAAAAGATTCCTTGAGTTGACAAGATCATGAAACTGGTGAAAAATCAATCCAGGGTGCAATGATTCCAAGTTTTTTACACTACACTACCAGCCATTCTCTATAATCATATTTTAGAGCCCTATATTTTCAGGAGATTAAAGAAAGAGAAGAAATTCAGCTTCAAGCTGGTCACATGTTCATTATCTCCAGGCTCTGACATTTTTCATTCCAAATGTGCTTAAAATGTGCTGTTTTTTGATTTGTAATTAAGTTTAGATGAGGAAGGGGGGATCTTTGCCATTTATTAAATATTATGTGTTTCTGGATCTTTAGGGGAAATTTCTTATGAGTTTAGATGAGAAATATCCTTGTTTTTATTATTACAGTTGTAACAAATTGTTCTTGTTAATATTAAAAAATGAACAATGGTGCTATCTATCTAGCTTCTAGGTTTCTAGGTTAGAGAATCTGAATAGAAACATCATATACTGTACAGCTGGTTATCTTATCACTCATTCGGCAAAAAAAATATATTATGAAGTTTCCCTCTGTTTTCAACACTGTGCTAAATTATATTTATACAGATATAAATGGAAGGTGCTTGACCTCGCATTTATATGAAATTACTTGTCCATAGTAGAAGAAGGCTGACTGTAGTAATTTCACTAAGAATACAGATATAATACATACAACAAATTGAAACACATACCAAATGCAGTGGTGGCCCAAAATGAAAATATTCACTAGTGAATATTTGAGTTTCAATTAGGTGCCCAGCAGAGCACTAGATCCATTCCTGGGCACATAGTGGTGCCGGAGCCCCAACTCCTATTCTTGAGTATCACAAGGCACACACAAATAAAGAGGCAATTTCAGTATATGAAGTATGTCTGTTGTAGAGTAGGAACTGATTTAATGTTCATCTAATGAAATAATAAGAGAGAGAGAAGAAAATGCAAAAACAAGTAAAGGAATAAAAAGTACTATGGTGTCAGTAAACACTGATTACTGTAGAAACATTAATGAGATACAATTAACTAGGTCTTGAACATTTAGAGGTACCTTCTGGGAGGAAGGAGAGTCAATGTGAAAATGGGAAGTTAACTAGGTAACACAGAGAGGAATTTTCAGGCAAAAAGAAAAGACCATGTCTTTTAATATGATACATGTGTGTGTGAGAGAGAGAGAAAATACTTTCCCTAATATAACAAAGCTATTCAGAGGCCAGTACATATTTCAATTCCCTTTTCCATCAAAACCTGTATTATAGCAGCCATTTTTCCCTAAATATCAAATGTCATAAGGATGATTAGCTGTAAAATGAAATGATTGCTTTGTTTAACAATAGACTTCTCAGGTCCCTCAGCAATCTCTAGATTTCCTTTGTTAAGTTCACTATGTGCACAATCACCAATACAATCTAAGGAAGTTGAATTTATGACAAATACAGTATAAAAATTTTGCCAATGTGAAAGACATATCTGCAATAGGTCATCTTTATCATCATCCAATAAATAGTATTTTAAATCAAAAGGCTTTGGAGTCAGAGACTTGCATGTTTAAATCCATAGTCCACTAACAACTCATTGTGTGAATTTAGCCAAATAAATCTCCTTCTCTGAGTTTCAGCTTTCTATTCCATAAAATTGAGGTAACAGTAGTAACTATTTCATAAGATTATTGGAGTGACTAAATAGCATACAAATAGATTAGTACTCATAACTGCTCAAATATATCAACTACTATCCTCTTCTGTTAATAAAATTTTAAAAATTATACAGTGATTGGGAATGAGTGGAGAAATGGATGAATGACTTAAGAATGAATGAATAAGAAAATGTGGAAAAAGTTTCAACCTACTTTTATTAACTGTCTTCTACATTTGAAAGTAAGATCCTTTCAATGACTGTCTAGTCTAATCAATGGCACAGAGTAGGCAATTAATTTGTGTTTGTTGAACTCAGCTTACTATTATAATACCTCTTTTAAATTCACTTAGATTAACTTCTTATGTCTTCTGACTCTAAATTAATGAATTATCCAAGGTTAATGTTGACCTAAAAATTCAAGAAAGATAGCCATGAGCCATTTTTCAAAATTTTATCATTGTTCCTGATTTTAAAAAAATTCTGGCTTCACTGATGACTCCATTACAGATTTGATATTTTTCTCACTGGTATAATACTAATACTGATTACTACTAATAACAATAAATTATAATTATAATAACAACCTTCCCCAAAATATCTATACATTTATATTCAACTGTGTTTGGAAAAAAAAATAATGAGGTATCAGAATGCCCCAGGGCTCAGTCTTGATCCTTTTTTCCATGGACACTTGCTTCAATGTTGATCACACCCAGTTTCATGTTAATAAATATCACCTATACAATGAAGATTCCTGAAGTTAAATTTCTTGTCCAGACCTCTCACCTAATTCCAGACTTGAATATTTACCTGTCTACTTGATATATTTATTTGAATATCTACAGATGTCACAACTTCTACCCAGGTCTTTACTTCCCTGATCCCCAGGCTGTTCTATCCTTAGTATTATCCATAGGATCATCCTAATCATCCTTAGTATTTTACCTGATGTCAAATCCAATCTTTCAGTAGCTCAGACCAATAGCTTTGGAGTCATCTTCTGACTTTTTGCATATCCTTTAGGCAGTCTGGAAATCCCATTGGTTCATCCTTCAAATCCAGAATTCTACCACCCTCAATACTCCCAGTGTAAGTGCCTAAAATCATTATTAATTGCCTTTATTGCTGAAAAATCCTCATCAGTTTTCCTCCTTTATTCTATCTCCCCTTGTCCCTACTTACAACCTCTTCTCAACACTACAGGCAGAGACATCTTTTTACAAAGTAAGCCAGGTCATGTTACTCCATTGCATAAGAATCTACTAAGAACCTACAATGGTTTCCTATTTCATTCAAAGTAAAAGCCAAAGTTCTTACAAGTTTATATTCTATATAATCTGGCCATTTTTTGAATGTCTCTGGCCTACTTTCCCTTTCATTTCATCAGGTCCTTCCTCCCATCACATTGGTCCCTTTGTTCTTCCATTAAAAGATCAGAAAGACTTTTATCTTAAGGTCATTTCCCTAGCTCTTTACCTTACTCACATGGCTATTATCCTTTTCTTCTTCAAGTCCTTGCTCAAATGTCTACCTTGAGCAATCTGTTTAATTCCACAGACTAACCTTTCTCACCTAATTCTACCTATTCTTTTCACTACTTCATATATCACCTTTAAATAGTTTGTATTGTTTATATATTAATTTATCTTTGCTAATAATATATTGCCAGTTCCCCAGCTAAAATATAAGCTAAAAGGCAGAAAATCTTTTGTATATTTTGGTGACTCAGGAATATCAAGATTCTAGAACATAGTAGACAATAAATATTTACTTAAAAAATGAATTCAAAATGGAGAAAAGGAAGCAAATCCTCATGTATGGGATACTTGTTATGCAACATAATAGAAACTTTGTGTTCGGTCACCTAATCTTCCTGATACCCCCAGAAGGTTGAAATCATGATCCCCATTTTATAGAAAACTGATATTGAATATTAAAACTAACTGTGCTCATGATCACACAGTAAGTTGTAAAGTAATGCTCAAGTCCTGCTCTGTCTATCTATAGATCAAGTGTCTTTTCCTTGACATGATGCTGCAGGCAATTGACTGTGATTCACTGGATTCTTTCTAAAAGGGTATCTAAAATTCAATTTTAAAAATCTTCTGCTTTGACCCTTTTCAAACAATGAGCTTGATGAAATTGCATCAGTTAATGCTGAAAAGAGCATTATTGGCATTTTTGATGAGATGTCAGGTTTTGCACATTGATAAATTGCAAAGTGGCTTCTTACTCTTAAAATTTATCTAATTTCATTAACTTATAATAGTCTTCCTACCAGATGAGTCAAAGTGATAGCATATTTATACATGTAAACACCACTTACTCCAGAAGAAAAAAAATGTGAAAGCCCCTCTCTTGATGAAACTTCTCAGAATAAGTCCTTAAAGAAAACATAAACCAGTTTTCATTTTGCCAATATATATATATAATGAAAAATGTGCACTATGTTTTTCTTCACAATGATAAATTTGTGGTCTGACCAAAACAATGACATCGTGATCAAAAACCATTCTGATATGGTCAGACTAAAGAAAATAATGTGGTTTCATTGATTGCAGTTTTTGATCAATACAGCTTA
This sequence comes from Carlito syrichta, assembly GCF_000164805.1. NCBI lineage: Eukaryota > Metazoa > Chordata > Mammalia > Primates > Tarsiidae > Carlito > Carlito syrichta. The sequence goes on along the minus strand of NW_007253006.1, from coordinate 373,422 downwards.
CTCAAAATAAATTATCTCATTTCTCCCCAAGAACATAAAACATTATAACACAGTACTAACCACTACATTATCTAACCTGCTTGGAAAATTCTTCATAAAGCATTGGTATATTATATGAGTAATATGAAGCAGATAAATATCCCCTATCTTGACACCTTTTAAAAATCACATTTGTTGAAGTGAGAAATTCACAGAGCATTGTGTGCTGCTTGTAATCACAATGTAAGACAACATAATAGCATTTGCTTGGGACAGTATGTATATTTATAGAAAGATAAAATAGCCTGGCTTTTCCCCAGAAGAACATAGGTCAATCTAATAAAACACATAGGCATTGTAACAGAAGTTGAGTCACCACTGTTCTGTGTATTTCCCTTTCTCCTCTTTTTCTCATTTCCATAACTGTTATACCACTATTCAAATCACACTATATTATATGTGCTAATCCTTAAGATAGAGGAAACAAGTATTATGATCATCTTCCCTCTTGAAGCATTTACCTATTTACCATCTGAACTATCAGCAGTAATTCCCAAAGATACTATAATTCTCCAGTGACACTATATTACTATGCTGTATTCCTCTGCATATCTGGTTTCTTCATTTTGCCTGTTTCCTTTGCATGTCAGAAGACATTTTTTTCTATGTCCACATTCTTTCTTCTATGGTTCCTTTCAAATGTTTTTCACATCCAAATCTGCCTCAGTTTCCTGAACTGAAAATAGATAAAATAGCAGTTCCTACGTCTTAAGAATGTTGTGAGAGTTAAAGAAGATGGTAAGTGTATAGTGCTCAGGCCTGGCAGAGTAGAGTCACAGAGCCTGAGCGTTTGACCAGTACACTATTTTAAAGGAACAAATGATTGTCTTTCTATCACCATGGTAAGGGCGCAATGCTACTAGATGGAGTAGATTCTCGATAATGTGCACTGAACTAAGTAGTGAGTGAAATACTTAGGGAATACTTACCACATAGCTGTGCTATGTGGAAAACAATGTACTCCTTCCCTTTGTGCACTTTTCTTACATATGTGCATTTTGTTTCCATATTTTCTTTCTGCAATAAACATAAGCATTTGAGTTAGGTAAATAGCTACATATGTACCTGTGGCTCAACTGGGGAATACTTACAGTATTATGATACATAAAATTTAGGAATGAATAAGCTTGGGAAGATAAAATTTGTAGCAGAGAATACATATAATTTTGTAACCAGATTTAGGAAAGGTAATTGTGAAACCAGACCTAAGAACAGTTCTGGTAAGCCTCAAAGGGAAAGAAAATCAGGGATATGTGGAAATCAGGGCCTAGTGAGTGGTTTGAGACATGCTAAGACATAAAACCAGAAAGTCTTGGATCATGTGGATGGAAGACCAGCAACAGGAAGGAAATGATTTGAAATATGTAGTTTATCTGCAAAATAAGCAATTTGATAAAAGTATGATGAAAACTGCAGAAAAGAAATCTTGATAAGCATCTGGCAAACAAAGAAAGGTAAATACAAATTAATTGTAAAACTCTAAGTATAGATTGTATTGTATGTGTAAACCACCACCAATAGTCTATGATTTTAACATTTTATTTCAGTAAAATACAAAAATAGTCTTAGGGATTTTATAGACTCAGTCATGAGAAATTGCTCCACTGCCTTCTTCAGGTCATTGCTCTTTAATTTTTCTTCTGTGACTTCTTCTACAATGGTTTCTCCAGATTAAAGTTCTCAGAGGTAAAGGAATTCTACATTATTTCCATTTTATGTATGATAAAGTGAGACACAAATACATAGAGTAAAAGTTTATATTAATAGGAGATATCTATGTGCAAGCTGAAAATGAAGTGCATATCTCCTGATTCTTCACTCACCTCCTCTTTGTCAAGGTAATTGCACATTCACTCAATATATTTAACTGCTTATTATGTGCTTATTGCTATATTGGCACTAGAAATATAGCAATAAGCAAAGAAATAGTCTCCTGCTCTCAAATTGCTGTCTACCTTGAGAAACAGACAAGCAAAAGCACAGTCTGCATGAGTGCAAATGGTATGACAGCCCCAGGCCCAGGGAGCCATTTCACCACATGGGAGCAACCTGTCATTCAGGCTCAGGGAATCAGAAACATCATTCTCAAAAGGTCATAGAAATTGGAAGAATAAGGAGGAATTAGCTAGTGAAGATGAATAGGGGAAAGGTAGAAAGGGAAGAAAGTATTCCAGCCAGCACATTTCATTATTTAAATTCATATGCTGTGCTTTTCCATTCTTATTCATGTGCAATATGACCAGAAGTCATGTTTTTCAAAACTGTTGCCTACAAATGTGCATCTGTGATAATCCTTCCCTTTAGCACTCTGCAGTACTATTAAATCATTCTTTTTTTTTTAAAGATGTAGGGTACAATTCAGAATTAGGTATATAAGTGGTCCTTGTACAGGTGAAGTTTTGAGCCTCCACTTTTATCCTCATTAGCCTGGTTTGGGATCATTCAATAAATAACTCAATGAATGTTAGTCTTCTTTTTTTCATGCTGACACAACAAAAATAAGGCAGTCTTAATTGTGAAATAAATATTTGCATACCATTTCAAATTCCCCTATAAAATATAACTAGAAAAAATAATAAAAATAAAAACTATAACTCTGGATTTTCAACTCTTTAAGTGAATTTCATTAAAGAAATCTAAAATAAAAATATGTAATAAATTTTATGAGCGTGTGAAATAGACTGGTCCCAATGATGAATGGATGCCTATGAGTCTACTCTGTGGCAAAGTTGGGAATGTCTCATGATCAATCCTTCAGAAAATTTTCTATGCTAGGAAACTTTAGGGATACAAGAGTAACAACTTACCAATCAGCGTCTCTGGCCAGCAACTCTCAGTACACATAGGTCATGATGAGAATCTTGCTGAAAAGTTTTCACTAATGGGATTTCTCAAGAGGAAGCATGGATTTATATCCGAAGAGCAAATACCAAATACTCATGTCCTCACGAATCCCACCTTACCCATGGCAGATACTGTTTATTAATCATGATTCTCTTTCCTGCCAAGTAGACTCAAGACCTCTTTTCAGGGGAGCAGTTGACCAGGTCACCTCCTGTAATGTAGCAAACATAAAAGATTATGTTAAATTAGTACATAACAAGAGATTCAGAGAACCCCTGCAAGACAACAAATGAGAAGACCAACTCCTAGACACATAATAATTTGCCTAAGCAAAGTAGGCATAAAAGAAAACATCCTAAGGGCAGCAAGAGAAAAAGGCCAGATCACCTACCATGGAAGACCAATTAGAATAGCAGCAGATTTATCTACAGAAACCCTGCAGGCTAGGAGAGCTTGGAGTGCTATCTTCAAAGTCCTAAAAGATAAACAATTTCAGCCAAGGATAACCTACCCAGCCAAGCTAAGCTTCATCAGAGAGGGTGAATTAAAACATTGTGAAGATGTCCATCTTACCTAAGGCAATCTACAGATTCAATGCAATACCTATCAGATTACCAGCAACATTCTTCTCAGACCTAGAAAAAACAACACAGGAATTCATATGGAAACATAAGCAACCAAGAATAGCCAGAACAATCCTCAGGAAAAAAAAAAAAAAGCAGGTGGTATCACATTACCAGACTTCAAACTTTACTATAAAGCTACAATCATCAAAACAGCTTGGTATTGGTATAGAAACAGGCATATAGATCAATGGAATAGAATTGAGATTCCAGAAGCAAAACCTCAATTTCTCAATCAACTGATCTTCGACAAAGCCTCCACCACCTACCACTGGGGAGAGGAGAACCTATTCAGTAAATAGTGCTGGGAAAACTGGCTGACCACAAGCAGAAAATTAAAACAGGACCCCTATCTATCCCCATACACAAAAATTAACTCCAAATGGATCAGAGACCTAAATGTAAAACCTCAAACCATAAGAACCTTAGAAAATGAAGGACATACCCTCATGGAAATTGGAACTGGCTTCCAATTCCTGAACAAAACCCGAAACCCACAGGCCATGAGGGATAAGATAGACAAGTAGGACCTCATTAAACTGACAAGCTTCTGCAAAGCCAAAGAAACCATCAAGAGAGCAGGGAGATGGCCTACCGACTGGGAAAAAGTATTTGCCAACTCCAGGTCTGACAAAGGCTTAACATCTTGGATCTACAAGGAACTCAAATGTGCTGAAAAGAAAAAAACAAACAACCCCATTATCAAATGGGCAAAAGATATGAACAGACACTTCACAAAGGAAGACATCCGAGCAGCCAACAGACACATGAAGGAAAAAAACAACAACAAACAAACCCATAATAAAATGGGCAGAAGATATGAACAGACACTTCTCAAAGGAAGATATCCGAGCAGCCAACAGAAACATGAAGAACTGTTCAACCTCACTAATCATCAGGGAGATGCAAATCAAAACCACACTGAGATACCACCTAACTCCAGTCAGAATGGCAATTATCAATAACTCAAAAAATAACAGTTGCTGGAGAGGGTGTGGAGAAAAGGGAACACTTCTACACTGTTGGTGGGAGTGTAAACTAGTGCAACCTCTGTGGAAAGCAGTGTAGCAATTCCTAAAAGCTCTAAATATCAACCTCCCATATGACCCTGCAATCCCCCTACTGGGAATATACCCTGAAGAACTCAAATCACTCTATCAAAAAGATACCTGCACACGAATGTTTATCGCAGCATTGTTCACAATAGCAAGAATCGGGAAGCAACCATGTTGCCCATCAAAAGAGGACTGGATTAAAAAATGTGGTACATATATATGATGGAATACTACGCAACCATAAAAAAGAACAAAATCATGAATTTCACAGCAACCTGGATGGAACTAGAGTCTATAATACTGAGTGAACTCTCACAGAAACAAAGATCTGAGTATCACATGTTCTCACTCATATAGTGGACCTTGATCATCCAACATATTACCATAAGAAAATGACTGATAGTGGTGGGAAACTATGCAGGGGAGGGGAAGGGAGATGGGATTAATGGTAGTAAACATCTGTCTGGGGACGGGGGACACCTTTTATCAACAAGGGTGCCTGAACGAAGCATATTTGTATACCTAACCCTTAACTGTACCCCACAATATCATAATAAAAAATATTGATTATAAAAAAAGTACATAAATAACCACAGGGTTTTTATCTTACCCAGCAAGTCAACATATCTTATTAAACTTATTGTCCCCTCTGTAAAACAGAGATGATATTTACCTCACTTGTTTATTATAAAAGTTACATAAAATTTCTGGGCTAGGCCCTGATATTCTATAGTGGGCACTCAATAAATGTTAGTCTTCTTTTTTTCATTCTGATGCTACAGGAATTAGGCAGCCTCCTCTTGAGTTACTGAAAAAGCTTGCCTAACATTCTGAATCAAGACTACATTTTTATTTGAGGGAATGATTATGGCATGTTTTTGTTTCATACTAAGATAGGGATAAAAATCAATCAACTCTAGAATATGTCTTCCCTAGGAAGGCTTTGGGACTTTGGGATTTGTTTCTGTTCTAAAGTTTTGAAATGTTCCAATTAATAGCCTTCTTAGAAACAATGAATCTGAACTCCATAGTTAGATGGCTCTTGTTAAAAAATGGCTTCTGGTTACTGCCTCCTTCTTTCCTCTACACATACTCCCCAAACACAGCAAATTATTCAAAATGAGACGAGTCAATTAATCAATTACAATACATGCACCAAATGACTAGTCAGCATGAGAATTGTTTCTAATGTGAAACATGTCACACCCCCTGGGTCTTTGAGCTGCTCACCTAGTTTTGCCCTCTCTGGGTACCAGAATATAGACTATAAAATTCAGGTGTAATGCCCTGGATTTAGACTTCTATCTTTAACAGTACATAATCGTTCTGCACTTAGGACTTCTTAAAGGCAGGAAAAAAGCTTGTTGAAAATGACTTACCTACACACCAGAATGAGAGTCAGACATTTTAGTTATGGTACCGTAAATATATTAATTTATATGGTGGTATGTTAACCATATCAGTGAGATGCTATGCTCAGTGCTGAAGATCCATTTGTGGGCAAAGGAGACAAACTCCCTAACATTAGGGTGGTTACAGTCAAAAAGGGAAGCAATCAAACTCCACTCCCCCACAAAATAAACAGTAATTATGGCAAGTGCTATAAAGATAAATGAGGTACCTGTAAGTCTCTCTCTCTCTCTCTCTCTCTCTCTCTCTCTCTCACACACACACACACACACACACACACACACACACACACACACACGCACATACACAATTTCTAATTCTTCTGAAATATGGATATGATGAAGTTCTTTATCTTAGGCTGAGTGAATAGAAAATATTTAAAAATCAGAGATATGAACACTACAGGAAGAATTCTAAGTCTGTGATGCCCCTGTGATCTCAGATCAACATCCAGGAAATCCCGATTCAGAAAGGTAAAGAAAGGAGGAGAGGCAGATAAATGACTTATTAGCAGACCAAATTGAAAGTAAGCATGACACTATTAGTCACCAGTCACCTGTGTTCTAAGCAGATCTACTGCTCACATATAAAGGGTAGGTTCACAATAGCTTTTGTCACTTTTATATACTCTTATTGGTTCTGAAAGATCGCTTCTGTTGATATATCTTGCATCTGTCTTATTGTATGCCTGAAATGGCCTGACTAGCAGCTGAGGACACATACGTCTTATTCCCAGAGATTCTCAACAACAGCTTCTTTATCCAAGAATAATTATGGAACTTACTAAGGAGTTTCTACTCACCCTGACATGCAGTACATAAAGCATAAGGGTTTGAAAATGCAGTAGTCTAGGAACTGTTAACTGAAGGAGTATTAATATTGTAAGTCAAACATCTAATCACTAAACACAAATGCCAGTTGAGACTGAGCATTCACATTCTTTTAAAGACTCCAGAATATCGTAGATCATCCATCTGCTATTAGTGGAAAATACATTGGTGAAATCATAGGATGAATGAGGTTACCACCATTCTGGCAGCTTACTCTCTCCCCCCACCAAAAAAAGCTCTGTTAGTTTCCATGTATGTTCATTCAAGCTACGAAAATATGGATTATACTAGAGAGCAATACACTTATAAATCAAGCATGAAAAGGGAGGAAAGAGAGAAGTGAATGGCTACTTAAAGATAAAATATTAATAGATGTCATCAGAAAATGGTCTGTGGTTTTCTAATCTATGACTCACCTGCATTTCTGAAAGGAATATAATATTGTGCATTGTATGAGAATCAGAGAATCTCTAATATGAGTGTTAGGAAGGAATGTTACTGACATCATCCAAATTATTTTATCTAAAATACAGTACTGTATATGAAATTAATGAAACTCATAATAAAACTATAAAATATATATAGTGTAGATTCTTAGTTAACCTCTATATACCATTCCAGTAGCTTGCCATTGCAATAAGAATGAAACAGATATAAAAAATAAACTGCTAGCCGGGCTCGGTGGCTCAGCCTGTAATCCCGCACCTTTGGGAGGCTGAGGTGAGTGAATTGCCTGAGCCCGCGGGTTCAAGACCCGCCTGGGCAGCGAGACCTCATCTCTACAATAAATAAAAAAATCAGCCGGGCGTGGTAGCGCATGCCTGTAATTCCGGCTACTCGGAAGGCTGAGGCGGAAGAATTGCCGGAGCCCAGCAGGTCGAGGCTGCGGTGGCCGGGAGCGGTCACTGCACTCCAGTCTGGGCGACAGAGTGAAACTCCAACTCAAAAAAATAAAAAAAATTTAAAAATGAACTACTAATGACAAAAATGTCCAGTGAGTAGACTAAAATAAAGAATAAATTTAGGAAGGATAATTAAGCAAATATTTGTAGACCAATGCACACAACAGGAATGGTTATCAATGAATATTTAAATTTGTATATGATACAATACAATAAGGCTAGCAGTATTTCAAAATTCTGAGATTTGGTAGAACATGTTCCATGTTAGGAAGGAGAGCATCACTCATTCAAAAGAAACGGATCTAATAGTAGTAGTGGAGGAAAAAAATACTACACATACACACACACACACACACACACACACACACACACACACAAACACCAGAGAGACACCTGTGAATTTGAAGCATAAAGCTTTGTGCATGTTATTTGTGTAAAGACACAAGAAAAAAAATGAAGTGGTATTGTTAGAGGGCCACCAAATTAAACATGTTCCTTTGGCTTCTGATATACTTTCTTCCTTCTATCTGATTTATCTTACATCTTCCCTGACATATCCTCTTCCTCTGCCATTTGTTAATATTGGTGTTACACTGGACTGCTAGGCTCTTTTCTCGTCAACAGCTATGAATTTCTTCATTTATTGCATTTATTCCCATGTTTCTTATTTCCACCTGTATAAACAAATGGCTCCTGAGGCTGTAACTTCCACACTGACAGTTTTTCTAAGCTTCTGTTTCCATGTGCTCCCTAGGCTGTCGTTACTTCAGATACAACACATCCAAACCCTAACTACATCATTTCTATAAAATGTTGCCCTTTTCTTCCTATAGCCTACAACTTAGCTAATAGGACTGCCATCAACTCAGGTTTTTCCCCTTGACTTTTTTGTCTTTCTATTCATTGTTTTATTTTCCAATTCTACTTCTGAAATGTCCTCACCAATTAATTGTCTTCTCTGGCACAGGACTTAGTTTTGGCCCTTATCATCCCTGGCTGTCCACTTATGACAACCCTCTGACTGGTTGCTTCACCTCCAGTTTCCACCTGCGTTTACATCTTTCTGTCCTTCCAATCTATGTCAAATCTATGTTCTCACCATTAGTCCTAGCCCTGAGACAATATAGTTCATGAAGAGTCTTAGGTAGAGTTAGGGTGATCACCTCTTGGAGGTATCATATAAGACATTCACATACTGGATGAGAAATTGGCCTAATAATCTCAAAGGTTTAATTGCCAACCAAGAGTCAAGGATTAGTTGTACAGAGTAACTGAAGTCACTTATTGAAAATAAGATTTCAAGCCGGGCTCAGTGGCTCAGCCTGTAATCCCGCGCCTTTGGGAGGCTGAGGTGAGTGAATTGCCTAAATCCGCGGGTTCAAGACCCGCCTGGGCAGCGAAACCTCATCTCTACAATAAATCAAAAAATCAGCCGGGTGTGGTAGCGCATGCCTGTAATTCCAGCTACTTGGAAGGCTGAGGCAGAAGGATTGCCGGAGCCCAGCAGGTCGAGGCTGCGGTGGCCGGGAGCGGCCACTGCACTCCAGTCTGGGAGACAGAGTGAGACTCCAACTCAAAAAAAAAAAAAAAAGAAAGAAAATAAAATTTCATTGCCCCATCACAATATATGAAATCTCTTGAGTTTATACCCTTGAATTCTATTTTTGTAGGCTCCCCAAGTGATTGTGATACACATCTATTTTTTGGAAACTCTGATATCTTATTCAGTTATAAGATTCAGTGATTATAATACTCTAATCAGAGTCCAGTTTGCTATTCCAAGAGAATAGTTACAAAAGTATTTTCTGCAATGGCAGCATATTAAACTAAACATGCAGTTTGCTATTCATTTTTTATTAAACTAAACATAAAGCTTTTAATGTAGTTCACATTATATTAAAAATGCATTTGAATGTATAAATTTTGATAAATCTGTGAAAATAGTCACATCAAGTTAGTGCATGCCTCATGTAAATTTTTTCCAACACACGTATCTAATGATTTTTCACAGTTTCACATGTGATGTTAATATGTTTCACATGAAGAGTTCAAGAATGTATCTTTAAAAAGCTAGTGGTGAATGTTATCCTATGCAAAGTATTTAGAAACTAGAGTGTTCATTGCACTTAGAGGAAAACAACTAAGATTTAAAAGAATCACAGGAAAAATTTGGTAAGGACTTTAAAGTTCTTAAGGCATTTTTTTCAGTTGATTATTTTAGCTAATGAAGAATTCTGCCTCATATACCACTTAACATGCTTCCTAAGTCAGTCAGTTCCTATAGACATTAGTAACTCATAACCTAGCAGTAGAAACAAGCCTCAATAGATTAACTACAGCAGATATTAAATTTCATTGTCAAATCAGTGCTATAAATGTACTATTAGGGAAGAATAAAAATAGGAATGATTAATTCTTCCTTTGTAAAATAGTTTGTAAGAGAAGCAAACTTGTAAATATAAACCTAAGCCCTGTGGTATACTAAAGTGTCAGAGGTTAGATTCCAACATATAAGAAGCATGGGGGAACATGGTAACTAAAAATGTGGACACAGGTATATTCATTAGCAATGAGATATGTATTTGTGTATGTTTAGTAACATATAAAACAACTGTGTTATGTTGTATTCTGAGTTATGTACACATCTTTAAAAGTTAAAAGCACTTTGTTAAATATAAAATACACCATTATTTGGAATAAAAATACATTTTCACATAGAAATAACTTTGCCAAGTGTGCTGAAGATCCTAGGCTAATTCCCATGATGAATATAACTATAATCTTAATGGTACTATCTGAAATCTGCAGTTTTAAAGTAAAAGACGGCAGAGCCATTTTAGAAAGTCCTCAAGTCTGGCTCTGCTCTCTGGATTCAAATTCAAAAATAAACTTCTTTCTACCAGTTTCTGCCCCTTTGATTGATCAGTATCAAGGAAGCAGTCAAGCATAACTAGGAACATAACAATTGGTGACCACGGCAGGACCTTGGTCGATGGGATCTCCTGATAGAGATGTCCTAGCAGCTGCCAGAGTCACTTTGTACTCTGGGGACTCTCTGGAGAGGAGTCCCACCGACCAGGACCAGGCTTTGATGAACTGGTAAGAAAAAGGCCTTCCCAGGTACCCGATCTTGTAAAGCAGATGTGCTTATTTGGTAAACCAACCCTGGAGAGTGGGGAAAGCTTTCTCCCTTGGGCTCTCTGGGGCACTTCGTAGGCAGTAAAGGAACACTGTACTGACCTATTGGTGCTTTTGTAGTTTGTTTGTATTTAAATTCATTAAGAAAGCTGGCTGGTTTGTTATACTTTGTTTGGTGGGACATGTTATAATTTAAAAACTTGATTGGTATGCATTTCTTTTATGTTATTTTATGTTTTCCTACGTGTTGCTATCTCCCTTTGTTTATGT
>NW_007253006.1:331966-362197 GCF_000164805.1 Carlito syrichta | reverse complement strand
GAAAGGGGTTCCCAGTGTCCTGAGGGCTGCTTCATTTGGGGGGCATACATAAGGGCTGCTCACACATCACTCCAGCCCTCTTGAATGCACTCAGCACCCTAAGGGAAAACCAAGACACATAATGAGTGATTGAGTGGGGACTTGAGATCAAGTGGCCAGGGGTCTCCAGGTTAAGCAGCTAGTGCTGCAGCTGATCTGCTTGGACCCAAACAATTCCTAGGACACAGAAACTGAGCGCTATTTTTTTAAAAATCAGCAAAGACCTTCCTTGGAAGAAGCTGCCTAAGTGACTGCTGTTTTCAGGCTCTACCTCACCACTGCAGCACCTGACAGGACACTGGCAGCAAGGGCTGTGGAGGGAGCACAGCAAGAAAGCCCAGAGACAGAGCTCCATTGGAGAAGATGAAACTGGCATCATGCCACCACCTTGAAAACTGGGTAGGGAAGTGCTCTGGCTTGCTCACCATGAAGTGGCCCATGAGTTAACTATTCAGGAGTTGATCATAACCCATAGGGAACATCCTGAAAGCACAAATTTCAGAGGGGCAGGGTGAGTGCTAAATCTCAGGCACCCTACCTCCTACACTTATTCAGCCAAGGGACAAAGGGGGGGGGCCAGAAAAGGATGAGGAAGACCACTGAAGAGAGCAGTGATGAATTCTGGCTAATCCAGCCCAACTCCCCTCCTCCCCAGCAATCCTCTGAACATCAGACTTACATGGCTGGGGCACAGCCGAGAGGGACAAGTTCAGTTGGAACCTGGACATCAGTCACAATAGGAGGACTCTACTCCAAGATAAGCCTGACTAGGGAGCCTCCCGCCAGTACCTGGGGATGAGACAATCCCACATTTTCCTACCACACTGTATCCTCCTGACTATACAAGAGTGGGAGGGAAAGGCTGAAGCCCATCCCCACTCCCCCCTCCTTCTTCCTTGGGCCATGCTCTGGAGAGATTGTGTATGTGGTCACAGCTTTGTAGGAGACAGCAGAGGGGCTTACCTGCGAGCAGCTGAGAGGAACAACTACAGAATCTGCCACAAGAGGGCGGGGTTTTTTGTTTTGTTTTTCCTTTGTGCATGAATGCAAGGGTTCAATTTGCATTCTCCCCAACCTTTTTTCTTTTTGATTTTTTTCTTTCCTCTTTCTTTCTTTCTTTTATTTTTTGTTTTCTGTTTATGTGTTTATGTGAATGATTGAATGTTCATATTTCTGTTTTTTTGGTTTGATTTTTGTTCTCTTTTTTTAGTTTAATGTGTGTATGAATGTATGTGTGAGGGTTCTATTTGCATTCCCCATTTTTTTCTGCTTTCTTTTTTTCTTCTCCTTTTGTTTTGCATTGGGCATCTGTGTGTGTGTTCGGTTTTCTTGTTTTTTAGGTTTTTTCCCAGTTTGTTTTGGGTTTTGTGTGTGTGTGAGTGTGTGTGTGTAATTATTTTTGTGTTAGTTTCTGCTTTCTGTGTGTGTGTGTTTTTATTTTTTAAATTTTTGTGCATCCTTTTTCATTCTACTTTTCTCTGTTTTCCCCATTGCTATTACTGTATCTTGAACTCAGGGGGTACATACACGCACCCTTCACATCATCATACACAGTGGTGGTAGGTAGTGGGTCTCAGGGAACCCATATCCCAGTCAGTGAACATTGTGATATTCAAGTAGTTTCTGAACCCTAGCTCCTCATCTTCCACCTTATTCAACTTTCAAACCTACAAAAGACAGCAAAGCTTCCCACCTTCAGCCCTGTTTCACAATAGAACAAATTCAGAGCCCTGATCAGGGAAGAATTGAGGACTGAGCAAAGATCAGAAGTGAGAACCTCCACCACTGTCCTGAATAATGAAACTAAAAAGAAAAGGAAGAGATCTGTCGCAAATGGGGAAACATCAATGGAAGAACACAGGTAATTCCCAGTGTATCAAAGAGAAAATGCCTGGTAAATCAGACTTTAGAGCACAAACTATGAAAGTCACCACCAATGGCCCCAGAATACAACAGGGATAAGGGAATAGATGGAAAAAGTGAAAAGGACTCAAGAAAGACAAGATGCAATATTGAAAACTTGTAACAGAAATTTTGGCCATAAAAAACTTTATCCAGGAAATAAATAAGATGACAAGTATGGAAAGCAGAATTAATCAAGCAGAAGAAAGAATCTCAGAAGACCAAAACATGGAATTAATCTGATCTGTAAAAAACATAGAAAGAAGACTCAGAAAGAAAGAACAAAGCCTCCAAGAGATGTGCAATTATATCAAGAGGCTGAACCTACATCTGGTTGGTATCCCAGAAGAAGTAAGGGAAACAGAGATGACCTCAGAGCAAGTATTCCAGAAGGTTATCCAAGAAAAGTTTCTCCATCTCACTAGAGATATGACCATACCAAAAAAAAAAAAAATAGATACAGAGAACCTTTGCAAGGCATCAAATGACACATAACAATTTGTCTATACAAAGTAGGTACAAAAGAAATAATCCTATAGGCAGCAAGAGAGAAAGGTCAGACTACCTGTCAGGGAAGACCAAGCAGAATAGCATCAGACCTATCAGCAGAAACCCTGCAGGCTAGAAGGGACTGGAGTCCAATTTTCAAAATCCTCAAAAATAAACAATTTCAACCAAGAATTTTCTATCCAGTCAAGATCAGCATTATCAGTGATGAAGAATTAAAGACCTTCTCAGATATTCAAACCCTACAAGATTATTCAGCTTCCTGACCAGCTCTACAGAAAACACTTAAAAAGATATTAAGCACAGAAGAAGGTTTAAAAAAAAATGACCATGCACTTCTCAAGAGAACAGGCGAACACAGCATTAATGGAGAATACATCATGACTACAAACTTGAAAACACACACAAAGATCAGCCCAAAGGTTAACAGGAAAAAAAAAGAAAAAACTTTATAAGAGCCTCATGATGAGGATAAACACTCACATGTCTGTAATCAGCTTGAATGTAAATGGACTAAATACACCACTGAAAAGACACAGAATGGCAAACTGGATTTTAAAAATGCCCAATAATTTGCTGCATCCAGGAAACTCATCTCACAATAAGGAATGCACACAAACTCAACGTTAGAGGATGGAAAATGAATTTCAAGCTGAATGGATGACAAAAAAGGCAGGAGTTATGATCTTAAGATTAGACAAAGCAATCTTTAAGCTATAAAAATTTAAAAATATACAAAATGACAATACATAATGATAAAAGGTTCAATCCATCCACAAGAAATATCCATCCTAAACATATGCACCCAACACAGCACCAACTTTTATAAAGAAATGACTAAGTAAACTTAAAAGAGATTTTAATAGTGTTGATTCCAACACTATTACAGTTAAGGACTTAAATACTCCACTAATAACCCCAGATAGATTATTGAGGCAAAAAAAAAAAATCAACAAAGAGATCTGTAACCTCAGTTAGACTGATGACCAAATGAACTTAATAGACACCTACAGAACACTCCACTCAACAACCACAAAATATATATTCCACTTATCACCATATGGAATGTACTCCAAAATCAATCAAATCCTCAGCCATAAATCAAGCATAAAGAAATTTAATAAGATTGAAATATTGCCATGCACCTTCTCAGACAACAGTGGAATAAAAATAAATACCAACATCAACAAAATTCTCCCCAAACCCACAAAGAGATGGACACAAAAAGCATGATGCTGAATGACTTCTGGGTCAACACAGAAATCAAAAAGAAATTAAAAGACTCCTGGAAACAAATGAAAATGAAGAAACATCTTACTAAGACCTCAGGGATTCCATGAAAACAGTTCTAAGAGGAGAATTTATAACTCCACGAACACACATCAAGAAAATGAAAAGATCACAAGTTAACAGCCTAACAAATCACCTAAAGGAGCTGGAAAGACAAGACTACAAGAACCCTAAATTTAGCAGAAGAATCCAAAGTAAAAGCCAAAACACAGAACATAGAAGACAAAAATATCATAGAAAAAAATCAATATAAAAAAAGCTGGTTCTTTGAAAGGATAAACAAGATTGATGAACCCTTAGCCAGAATCACCAAAATAAAGAGAGAAAAAATCCAAATAAAAATAATCAGAAATGCAAAAGATCAAATCCCATCTAACTCTGAAAAAATAAAAAAGGTTATCAGAGATTACTATGCACACTTCTATGGAAACAAACTTGATAACCTAAATGAACTGGAGGGCTTTCTGACATCACACAACTTCCCAAGGTTGAAACAAGACAATGAGACACTAAATAGAATAATAACAATCCAGGAAATTGACTCCATCATAAGAAAACTAACCACACACACACAAAAGCCCTGGACCAGAGGATTTTCCAGTGAAATTCTATAAAACATACAAGAAGGAGCTGATATCAATCCTGTTGGAAGTATTCCAGGCAATTGCGAAAGAAAGAATTCTCCCTAAATCATTTTATGAAGCTAACATCACATTGATACTCAAACCAGGTAAAGATCTAACAGAAAAAGAGAACTACAGGCCAATATCCCTGATGAATATAGATGCAAAAATTCTCAACAAGATTCTTGCAAATCAGTTCCAACCACGCATCTCAAAAATCATCCACCACGACCAAGTAGGCTTCATCCCCAAGATGCAGGGCTAGTTCAACATTCACAAAACCATAAATATAATTAAATACATCAACAGATATATAAACAAGAACCACATGATATATCATTAGGAGCAGAAAAACCTTTTGATAAAATCCAGCATCACTTCTATTTTTTTTTTTAATTGGAGTCTCACTCTATCGCCCAGACTGGATGGAATGCAGTGGCCGTTTCCGGCCACTGCAGCCTCGACCTGCTGGGCTCCAGCAATCCTTCTGCCTCAACCTTCCGAGTAGGCAGAATTACGGGCACGAGCTACCACGCCCAGCTGATTTTTGATTTATTGTAGAGATGAGGTCTCACCAAGTTGCCCAGGCGGGTCTCAAACCCGTGGGCTCAGGCATTACACTCACCTCAGCCTTCCAAAGCACGGGATTACATGCTGAACCACCGAACCTGGCTCAGCATCACTTTTTGATAAAAACCCTTGAATACCTATGCATAGAAGGAACATATCTCAAAATAGTAAGCACCATCAATGATAAACTCACAGCCAACATATTGCTAAATGGACAGAAACTGGAAACATTTCCCCGAAAACCAGAACAAGACAATGCTGCCCACTCTCACACCTCCTGTTCAACATTGTGTTAGAAGTCCTAGCTACAGCAGTTAGACAAGAAAAGGATATCAGGGGTAGCCAAGTAAGAAAAGAGGAAGTTAAGTTATCCCTCTTTGAGATATAATTCTATATCTCAAAAATCCAAGAGAACCTGTCAAAAACCTCCTTGCATTTATAAAGGACGTTGGCAAAATCTCGAGGTACAAAATAAATGTGCAAGGGACAGTTTCATTCTTATACACACTAACAAAGGGTCAGAGAACCAAATAAAAAGCATAATCCCATTCTCAATAGCAACCCCCCCAAAAGGTGAAATACCTGGTATCTTCCTAGCCAGAGAAGTTAAAGACTTTTACAATGAAAACTACAAAACATTGCTCAAAGAAATCAAAGATGACACAAAGAAATGGAAAAATAGTCCATGCTCATGGATTGGAAAAACTAACATTGTTAAGATGTCCATCCTGTCAAAGTCAACCTATAGATTAAACATAATACCCATTAAATAACCAATATCATTCTTCTCATACCTGGAAAACAATACAGAAATTCATATGGAAACTAAATGACCATGAATAGCCAAAACAATCCTCTGCAAAAGAAGCAAAGAAGGAGGTATCATATTTCCAGACTTTAAATTTTATTATAAAGCTACAGTAATCAAAACAGCCCGATACTGACACAAGAACAGGCATATAGACCAATAGAACAAGCTGAAGATTCTAGAAGCAAAACCTCAGTTTCTCAATCAATTCATCTTCGACAAAGCCTCCAACAACAACCACTGAGGAGAGGAGAACCTATCCTATAAATGGTGCTGGCAATCTGGCTGATCACCTACAGAAACAAGACCCCTATCACCATGCACAAAAATCAACTCTAAATGGATCAAAGACATAAATATAAAACCTCAAACTATAAGAATCTTAGAAAACACAGGTGACACCCTTATGGAAATTGGAATAGGCAACCAATTGCTGATCAAAACCGCAGATGTCCAGGCCATAAGAAATAAGGTAGACAAGTGGGATCACATTAAACTGAAAAGTGTCTGCAGATCAAAAAAAACCATCAAGAGATTGGGGAGACAACTCATAGATTGGGAAAAAAGATTTGCCAATTGCATATCTGACAAAGGCCTAACATCCAGTATCTACAAGGAATTCAAACATGCTGAAGGAAAAAAAAAAAAAAAAAAACAGCCCTATTAAAAAGTGGATAAAAGACATGAATAGACACTTCTCAAAAAAAGATATATAGTCAGCCAGATATGTGAAAAAGTACTCAGTGTCACTCATCATCAAAGAAATGCAAATCAAAACCACAGTGAAAAGCCACCTAATCCCAGTAATAATGGCCATCATTAATAAAACAAAAAGCAACAGACACTGGCTAGGATGCGAAAGAAAGGGAACACTTCTACACTGCTGGTAGGAATGCAAACTAGTTTGACTTCTGTGGAAAACAGTGTGGCAATTTCTAAAAGAACTAGAAATTGACCTTGTGTATGTCCCACAATTTTCCTAATGGGAATATGCCCACAGGAACTCAAATCATACTACAGTTATTGCAGAACTATTCACAATAGCAAAATCATGGAACCAACCGTGTTGCCCATCGAAACTGAACTGGATAAAAAAATGTGGTACATATACATGATGCAATATTATGCAACCATAAAGAAGGACAAACATACCATCTTTGCAGCAACTTGAATAGATTTGGAGTCTATAATACTCAGTGAGCTATCACAGAAACAAAGAACTGAATATCACATATTCCCACTCATAAATGGACCCTGAATATTTATCATACTACTATAAGAAAAGGATTAACAGTAGTGGGAAACTACCAGGGGAGTGGGAGGGGGATGTAACACAACATCAATAAGAGTACCTGATCTCAGCCAGGCTCGGTGGCTCAGCCTGTAATCCTGCGCCTTTGGGAGGCTGAGGTGAGTGAATTGCCTGAGCCCGCGGGTTCGAGACCCGCCTGGGCAGGCGAGACCTCATCTCTACAATAAATCAAAAAATCAGTCGGGCGTGGTAGCGCATGCCTGTAATTTCGGCTACTTGGAAGACTGAGGCGGAAGGATCGCCGGAGCCCAGCAGGTCGAGGCTGCGGTGGCCGGGAGCAGCCACTGCACTCCAGTCTGGGCGACAGTGTGAGACTCCAACTCAAAAAAAAAAAAAGAGTACCTGATCTCAAACAAGGTGAAGTGGGTACCAAAGGGAGGCCCAAACTTTATCTATACTATGACCACTTTTATATCTAATCCTGAATTGTACCCCACATCCTTAAAATAAAAAAGGAAAAGAATGTTTTAAAGTAAATGATTTTCACAGCAGAAAAAGCGGGGAATAAGTTTGTTTCCTTGTTTCCTTTCGATTCCTTTCTACAACAGAACACCATGAGACATATTTTGAAGGAATCTGAATGCTTCTTTGCTGTCATTATTTACTGTTGCCTTCCCTGCCTCCCAGCAACCATTGCTATTCAGTTGCTTCAACATCCTTGATCATGGGATGTGGAATGTTAATTGAAAAACCTTACCCCTATATCTCTTAGGGTTTGGTTTGCTTGCATATAAAAAAAAAGATAGTTCAAACAAGGAAGCTGTTTATACACAGTTCAGAGATAGAGGATGGTTCCATGGTTATCAGGAACCTGGGCCCCCTCTATTTTTCCTATTCCAGACCCAGAACATTTTTTATGTCCTGAGAGTTACCTTAAAGTCCAAGATAACTGCCAGAGTGTTAGCCATCATCTTTATATTCCAGACAACAGAAGGAGAAAGCAAGGGAAGGCAAAAAAGGACATTTTCCAGGATGAATTATTTTTCTTTAAAAACAAATCCTCTGTTTATATCACATTAGCTAAAAACTAGCATATACCACATCTGACTGCAATGATTGCTGAAAATAAAGTATTTCAGCTGAATATTTTACCAATCCTAATGAAATTAGAGATCTATTGCTGAGAATGAAGGGGAGAATGGATAGTCACAGGCAATTAGTAACCTCTGCCATATTCCTCAAATATCCATAGCTTCAGATTACTTACCTCTTTCCTACTCACTCAATAAAGCTATCTCAATTCTTTAAAAATAAAAAGAAAAAAAAGTCAAACTTACAGGAATTTCACTGGGAGTACCTTAAAAAAATTGTGATGCCCAGGCCATACCCAGTCCAATTAAGTCAGAAACTTGAAAAGTGAGACCTAGATATTTTTCAAAATATCCTGGAAGGCCAGGTGTGGTGGCTCATACCTGCAATCCCAGCACTTTTGGAGGATGAGGAGGGATAAATTGCTTGAACCCAGGAGTTGGAGACCAGCCTAGGAGATAAACTCAGCCAAATCTGTCTCTACAAAGAATAAAAAAAAAAAATTAGCCGGGCTCGGTGGCTCAGCCTGTAATCCCGTGCCTTTGGGAGGCTGAGGTGAGTGGATTGCCTGAGCCCGCGGGTTCAAGACCTGCCTGGGCAGCGAGACCTCATCTCTACAATAAATCAAAAATCAGCCAGGCGTGGTAGCGCATGCCTGTTATTCCGGCTACTCGGAAGGCTGAGGCGGAAGGATCGCCAGAGCCCAGCAGGTCGAGGCTGCGGTGGCCGGGAGCGGCCACTACACTCCAGTCTGGGCGATAGAGTGAGACTCCAACTCAAAAAAAAAAAAAAATTAAAAAGCGAGGTGTGGTGGTGGTACATGCCTGTAGTACCAACTACTCAGAAGGCTGAAGTGGAAGGATCTCCTGAACACTGGAGGTCGATGCTTTCATGAGCTATGATCGTCGTGATCATGCCACTGCACTCCAGCCTGAACAACAGAGTGAAACACTGATCCAAAAAAAAAATCTTTTTAGTGATTCCAGAGGGCAGTCAAGCTTGAGAACCACTGTCCTATAGAAATTTTGAAAGAAGACTAGTAATCCAAATGACACTATAGTCTGTCACTTTTGTCTGCTACTAATGCTGCTTAGTCAGCTATATATCTCCTGCCTGTCATGAGTAAAGAACAATTTGGGGAGTGTTTGCCAATGTTTGCCTATGGGGTCACTTTTCTTATAAAAATCAATCCCCCAGTTTTTTTCCAGCAGAACCATCTATAGCACATAAGCTACAAGATTTTCTGAAAACTCCAAATGTTCTTTACTAGTGTTGGTCATCTCTGATACCTGTGCTTTTCACATACTCTCACATGCATTCAAATGCTCTATATGGCTCCAAAATAATTCTCAAATTTGTCAATTACCTTTATCTCATTCAAAACTCACACAGCAACTAAAGAAATGTTTAAAATATGCACAAATAAATCTGACTCCATTCTTCCTCTGCTCTACCTATATCCCTAGAATAGCTTTCTATTGATCTAGGACTCTCTGATCTGCAATATCTCCCCCTTGCCTTCCTCCTCACCTCATCTTAGGCCACTTATCACACTACCATACAATAGCTTCCTTTCATGCCTCCCTTTCTTGTAGTTAACCCATTTGCCAACCCATGGGATCTCCAAATTCAGTCAAGAACACACTCATTTGTTAATTCCTATTGTAAGAGACCTTCCCTGTGCCCACTGACTTGTTCACAACCCATGCAATACTTCTTCATGACCCTTATCACAGTTATAAGTCATTGCTTAAAAGGTTCCCAGTTATTTTTTGAGGGCAGGAACCATGTTCTTCATGATTCTATTTCAAAACCTAGAACAGCTCCTATCACAGAAAAATGTATTCAATATTGTGAACATAAATATATCCTGAATGAATATGTGAAAGAATGAGTAGCATGAGATCCTGAAATTAGAAATGTAGATGGAAACAACCTGAAGTGGTCATAAACAGCTGAGGGTAACTTCGGGATGTGTGACACAGGTAGACATCTCTCCCTGTCTTACAACATGTGTCTGTGTCTCTGCAGGTTGCGATTTGATCCCAGTACAGTATCTTCGATGGGGTGACCCGGAGCCCATTGCAGCTGTGGTGTTTGCCTGCCTTGGCCTGCTGGCCACCCTGTTTGTTACTGCAGTCTTCATCATTTACCGCGATACTCCAGTAGTCAAGTCCTCCAGCAGGGAACTCTGCTACATCATCCTCGCTGGCATCTGCCTGGGATACTTATGTACCTTCTGCCTCATTGCAAAGCCCAAGCAGATTTATTGTTACCTTCAGAGAATTGGCATTGGTCTCTCTCCAGCCATGAGCTACTCAGCCCTCGTAACAAAGACCAATCGTATTGCAAGGATCCTGGCCGGCAGCAAGAAAAAGATCTGTACCAAAAAACCCAGATTCATGAGTGCCTGTGCCCAGCTAGTGATTGCTTTCATTCTCATATGCATCCAGTTGGGCATCATAGTTGCCCTCTTTATAATGGAGCCTCCTGATATAATGCATGACTACCCAAGCATTCGGGAAGTCTACCTGATCTGTAATACCACCAACCTAGGAGTTGTCACACCTCTTGGATACAATGGATTGTTAATTTTGAGCTGCACCTTCTATGCGTTCAAGACCAGAAATGTTCCAGCTAACTTCAATGAGGCCAAGTATATTGCCTTCACAATGTATACCACCTGCATTATATGGCTGGCCTTTGTGCCAATCTACTTTGGCAGCAACTACAAAATCATCACCATGTGTTTTTCGGTCAGCCTCAGTGCCACAGTGGCCCTTGGCTGCATGTTTGTGCCAAAGGTGTACATCATTCTGGCCAAACCAGAGAGAAATGTGCGCAGCGCCTTCACCACCTCAACTGTGGTACGCATGCACGTAGGGGATGGCAAGTCGTCCTCCGCAGCCAGCAGATCCAGCAGCCTCGTCAACCTGTGGAAGCGGAGGGGCTCCTCTGGGGAAACCCTAAGGTAAAAGTTGTGGGGGCAATATGGGGCACTGGCCCCTATAGCTGAGAGAATGGCATTTGCTTTCTGGATCTCTTGGATGGGAGAGATTGGAGCAAATGAAACAATGGGGAACAAGGTACCTTGACTGGCTTTTGCAAGGTTAATTGGATGTAGGTCTAATTACTTAGGCCAAGGCTAGAAACATGGAAGTTGAGATCACTAGGAAAGCAAAGAGTTACAGCAAAGGGAAGCAAGGTGGAGAGGTCAGGGAGAGAATAATCAAGGCAATGACCCCCATGTCCTAAGGGGACAGAGATACATTGTGGGCTACATTCAAATTCATCAGAACAGAGAAGATTATAATTAACACAAAAGATAATGCTAAGAGCAGAATGCCAGGAGTTTTATACATCTGACTGCACTGACACATCTCTGAACCTTATTCAAGCCCTCAAGAGCCATGAGAATGTAGAATCTATTTTAGTTCTTAACAGGTAAGTCAAACTTTTTGCATGTTTAAATAGCTGAAAGGGGCAAACAACCAAGAGGGATTTGTATATAATCGTCCTAAACAACCAGTTTCCCAATTCTGTGTTGCCCATAGTCCCATCACATCCCCGAGTTTAACCTCATGGGTTACTGGACAATTTTTATCTGGAAAAAGTCTGGAGCAAACAGTCCATGATTTCTCCCTTTATGGAAAACTTCCTTATGTGATAAATGACGCCAAAGCACTTCAAGAGAAAATTAGATCATGTTATCAGTGACTTGGGAACAACTTTTGATGTATCAAAAATGCTACATAGATTGTTGATCATTGAGAATGAGTTCCTTATTTCCATAGATTGAAAATAAAAATCTCCTCTATTTCAGAAGTACATATCAAAAGAGTTAGTCAGGACATTAGCCCTGCTAAAGAGCTTTCCCAGTATTTCTAAAAGCTAGATAAATAAATGAAAGATAAGTATCTTTCAAATGATAGATAAATATCTAAATATTGCTTAAACTCTTTCCATATACCATCACTTAGACAGCATGAAAGTCCTACTTTTCTGTCAGCCTTAATTCTTCAAAGCATGAATTAAACTGTTGGTAAAGGTACTAGTCTGCTGAGGTTTGAAAAGAACTTGCTGGGTACTTCAATTTTATCCACAATGTCCAATTTATTTACATTATTAACTTGTACTCTTGCCTCTTTCATTTCTTTTCTAATTCCTTTACACTTCTCATCTCTTCCAAGCACATAATACAAGACATTCAACTAAACTGTAACTTGGTCTTCTTCAGTAAATCCTGCCAATGTCATAGTCTACACAGAAGGTCATTCATAGATCTAACCCACTGGCATGTTTTCCATCTGTCTCTTGACTCCTCTATTAAACATTCCTTTTCTGAAACTTCTGCAAGATCAGCCTTTTATTTTGGCTAAGAAAATTTATTTTTTGAACTTTGTTTTATTAGCTTTTCTTTAAATTATTTAATTAAACAGGGAAGCCAATATATATAAAAGATAGGGTGCTGGAGGGAGAGAATTATGAATCTATGTCTAAGCATCTCAGCAACTCACCAGAGAAGGCTCCTTAGAGAGACAGCATGGAGTGATGGCAAAAAATACTGGCTGTGAAGTCAGATTGTTCTTGGTTTGAACACTGGCACTGCTGTTTCATCTCTTCACATCTTATTTTTTTCATTTGACAGATTGAGATCATATCACCTACCTCATAGAATGTAAAGAATGAATGAGTCAACACATGTACAGTATCAGCCACATAGTAGGCATTTCTTAAGTATTTGCCATTTTGATTAATTGTTAGCAATTTATCAGTTTTCTTTCACATCTGAAAGTTGTTGTGTCTGATGTGCAATCAGGTTGATTTTAATAATAAAGAGAGCATCATAAAAGGTAGTACAGATCTATGGAGTCAATGATTACACAGTCTGGGTTTCCTAGGACATTTGCATCTTTACATTGCCAGATCCTCACCAGACTGTATTGCATACCCTGTGTTCCAGTTTTAGCAGAGTGAAATCTCCTTGGGTGTGCAGGCCTTGGGTACCTTTTGGATCACTGTGTGTCCTATGCCCAGCTGTACCTGGAAGATCACTTGGCACCTAGAAGATGCTTAATAATGATATTTTAACTTATCTGCTGAGTGAATGAATTTGGGAGGATAGTATGTGGTAGGTATTTTTTTTGCTTGTCTTTAAGGGTGCACACTAATATTCCCAGTAGCACTATTAATGTCCATAAGATTAAGACTTCAGTGCCTTGTATTACAAACATCTCTTGCACTCCTATGGTCATTAGTCTCTGTTCAAGAATAAGATCATTGAATACATTTGCTGAAGTTACAATATTCCTCTAGTATTATTTAATTAACATTTTAACTATTTCATTTCTAATTTAATAAAAGAGACAAAAACATCAAATTTTACTGGCAATGCTAAGGATTGTGTTGCAATATTTTAACTTACTTTCTGTACAGTGCTATGTAGTTCTTGATTAGATTTTGCAACTGGTATATTTTGGTATTAGAGACTCAAAGAGAATAAGGACCTTTGACAACTGTTGTATTTTCTTTCTGCAATCTTGGCAAATCTTGGTCTATTCATGTAATTATAGCTGAGACAGGCTACAGTCTGATTATATAGAAACTGCTTTTTTTTTTTCTTTGCCATCAACCAGCATATTCAGGCTTGAATCTCCTTTTGATATGGAAAATAAAAAAGGATAGAGAAAGCTATGATGCTCTTGCATTCATACATCTCATACTTGCTCCCCTTTGTAAATCATAATCCTCAGAGACAGATGCAAACTATAGCGTTTATGAGCTCCTAAACTAAGTATTTATTCTCTGTGATACATAATCAAGATGTTTGGAGTATTTATCACATTGTAGAATATAACTAGTTATGCAGGGATTTATCTCCCCTCAACTTTGTAATTCTGTAAAGTTCAGGTCTATCACATTGTCTGCCACACTTAAAAAATAAAAAATGATCTCTAGTGTTTCTAATACTTTTACATTTTATTCAAAACCACTGTCATTAGTTGAATTTCTCAGGCTTGAAAACTGTAATATGCCAGTGAGCCCACCTCTTGGGAAGTTGGATGGGCTTAAGTAGGTAACTTAAATCACTGCATATAGGTCTTTGGGAGGAATCAGCTACCCCATTGGGCCCAGCCCTGTTCTGCTCTCCTCCATCTGGTTTTCATAGAAGCTGGAGGCCATAGCCCAAGCGAGATGTGGGCCCTGTTTCTAGGTGAGGTCTCTACGTGTCCCTTCCACAATGAAAGGTAGACAGCAAGAGCTCTATTTTAAAGAAGACACCGATTGCATACCTTAAAGTGAAGAATGTAATACTACCTACCAAGGTTAAAATGCCTGTCTCCAAAACTTAGTACAGAGTCCTGGATTGCAACCCAGCTGTATGAATTTGAACAAGGTACTTTAGTCTGTTTTCTCAACTGTATTATGGCAGATAATAATTACTGGGTTTTTTTTTTAATGAGGTAATATGTGTTAAGTGTTGAGTGCCTGCACATAGAAAGTAATCTTTGGTAGCTAAAACTTTTAGAACTACATTTAGCTGAAAGTAGCAGAAAGCCTATTTTCAGAGGTGTATACACTTTGAGTTTCATTCTCCTCATGTTACAAGAAATATGAAACTCAAAGAGCATTAACCTTTGAAAACAAAAAATAGAAGAAAGGGGATAGTAGTAATAGAAGGAGGAGGAGTGGGAAGGCGGGCAAAGAGGGGAAGGTGAGGAAAAGAAATGGAGGAGAAGCACAAAATAAAAGACTGAGGGAAAAAATTCCAAATTAAAGTAGTCCCCAAAAGTGTTTCCTTTATTGCACACCTACTACTGTGTTCTGTAACCTTACAGAACATATCATATATCATATATATATGATATAATGATATCAATATATATAATTAGTCTGATATTTTTAGCTGTCACAAAATATTGCAAGTACAAGTGACCATCCTCCATTTCTCAGATGGGGAATCTGAGGTCCAGTATGGTGAGAAGACCTGCCCATAGCCTCATGACTCATGAGTAATGGAACAGTTTCCAACTAAGGTCCTAGGTAATGACCACTAGAGCTGAGCATTTCCTGGAGGGTATTCTTTGGAAAATTACTCTCCTAAAGTGCTTTATGAAAAAGAAGCTATTTGGTTAAAAAAAAACTTGAAAAAGCTCTAATCTTTTATTGACAATAAACACTGAGTAATGTTGCAGTGTAAAAACCTATCATCTATTTATTAAACTCTTTCCAATCATTCCCCACACTTACTGTACACAGACCTTTTTTACTTTTTATTTTTCCAAGCAGCTCTGTTGACATTCTAAGCACTAATGCTTCAAAGGACTCACTTTGAAAAACATCATCATGGGCCCAAAGAAGATATGTTTGTAAGAAGGAGGCCACAAGGAGAAAATTTCCACCCCTGATCATGGAGAGAGAATCACTTTGAGCTCTCTGAGCAGCTAAGGAAAAAACAAAAAAATGGCTAATTCTAACAGATGTAACCATTTTCTGGAAAGTTAAATTAGCTCACCCAAGAGCACAAAGAAGAAAAGGGCCCAGAGTCAGTCATTCAATTCACCAAAATAGCAAAGGGAGATTTTTTTATTTAAATGGAATGAGTCACTATAGATTTTTTCAAATATAGAAACATGCTATTTATGCCATCAATGTATAGAAGTCCCTATGATTAACATTTTGGTTCTAGACACTAATTTCCAGCACAACATGGTGCAGCATCAAAACATTGTCAAGCAGATAATGCCAGGCTTCCATTTAAGGCCTTCACTCCAGCTGCAAATTGACAAATGAACACAAAACCAGTTCTGACCGCTCTACAAGATTCAGAATTTCAAGGGACATAGAACTTCTCAAGCACAGTGGACCTTTCATGGCTAAATTAATGAGAGACCTATAGCTATAAATTATCCATTTCCTCAGATGCTAAAACCCTCCCTTGAGATTCAAGTCAGGTGGCAGAATCATTAGTGTTGTCGCCACCTTAACTTAATTTTAGAAACTGTCATTTTCCACTTTTGTTTTAATTAACTAATTAACTTTGTTTTAATTAACATTGTCACAAAGGCCCACTTTGGCTGTCTACTAATGCAACTGATAACCCTTCCACAACCACTGACCAAATTACAATATGCCTGGAAAATTGGTTCATGTGTGCAAATTCCAACGTGCCAAATTGTTATTGGAGCTTTGATAATTTCCAATTGCTTGTATTTCATTAAGAGGTTATTTTATTGTGTAAAGTAATGTTCAGGTTATTTCTTTCTCTTTCGAATCTTCTACCTCTTCCTCTGTCTCTCCAACTCCTACCTATCTTCCAAGGTTCAGATACCTCAGCAAGGCTCTTCCATTAAGCCATATCACAGGCTATTCCTCATCTGAACTCTTAAGCCATTTATTGTTACACTTAGCACACATTCCTCACATCTTCAAAATTTATTATTTATTCACAGACATTTACTGAGGACAGAGCATTTGTAGGGATTGTGCTAGACCCTCTGGATATAAGAATTGTTTGTGTATATATGCAATATCTTCACAACAATCTGATGCTGTTTTCAAGTATCATATCTCCCTCAGTGTCTCACACAGTGCCCAACACATGACAGTGATCAGCAATAGACCACATAGAAGCATAGGACAGATGGAGTACAGATCTGCTGGGCACTAGCTCACAGGACTCATACTGCCATTACTGCAAACAAGATTACTTTGTTGACTTGATGGCCCAGATTTTATCTTATAATACTTTGTCCTAAAAATACAAGAAGAAACATTTTTATTTGAAAATTAAACTTCTTTTTTCTAAATCAAGCTTCTATTGAGGACCTGCTCTGTCTCAATCAGTGTTCTAGATCCTGGGGAGATAAATACAAAGGTCATTGGGGAGCTCTCAATCTCCCAAGAGAGACAGAATTAGAAACATATGTTAGGAGTCTACAGGGAAACATAGGGCTCAAAGGTAGAAGGAATATATTCTGTCAGAAATTAGAAATAACGTTTAAAAAAATGAATTCAAACAAGAGAAACTATCTGAACATTGTGAGACCCGTTTAGAAGCCTTCAGGACTTCTCTATTGGCTAAAACAGGACAGAGTCACACTGTCTTTGCCTCTTAGGAGGGGCCCTTGGTAATCTGACTCCTTCACCTGCAGCTGACCTGCTTTTGACCACTCATTATCTTACGTTCCACACTGACATCCTCCCAGTTTCCTTGCTCTCAGGCCTCTAGCAAGGCAGCTACTGTGGTATGAAATACACCCATTTCACCTCACAGTTCGCTCTCACTTGGCCAACTCATACTCATTTAGACATCACTTCTGCCAGCAAGCCTGTCCTGCCCCTCTGAGACTGCATTAAGTTGTCTCCTTGTGATCCAAATAGGCCTTGTATATCCTGCCATGGAGCATTTATCATCACACATGACAATCACTTGCTTAATTGTAAGGCTCCTTTGCCCTCCCCTCAACCACATACACTATACCATGAACTTATTAAAGACAGGGACTGTGTTTTACTTATTTTCTGTATCATTGGCAACTAACACAGCACCAGTAACTAAAAAATGTTTGTTAAATGAATGAATAATGATATTTGAGCTGCACTGGCATTTGCTAATGAACAAAGAAGTTCTGAAGATAGGAAGCAATTAAATGTATCGCGTACTTGCTACAGGCCAGGCACTGCTCTAAACCCCTTCAAAGTACTGAATCTTTTTATCCCCCAATCAGTAGGCATTATTACTTTTTTCCCATTGTACAGATGAGGAAACTGAGGCAAACATATGTTAACTTATTCACTTAAGCACATTTGAACAGTAGATAGAGAATGGATTAGAATAAAGGGAGGCTAGTTTCAGAGCTTTCTCAGGAAGGAGGAGGTGGAAGGGCCCCAGCACCCCTGAACCAATGCCAGGAACAGTCCCCTTCCATACTTCTTGTAATGTGAGAGATAAGGCTCCTCACCCGAAGAAGAGAATTGTACAAAAAGTAGTATAAATCTTCATGATTCCTATCAATATCATAAATATTAATATTAATTGTATTATATTAATATTTATATACAATGAGACATTCATATTTTATTCCTATAAACAAATCCATATAGATATTTGAAAATCATCAAAAATTTCTAAATTTCTGACAGTCTTTAAAGTTCAAATTTAATCTCGGAGGTTTTTATATACTTTATTTATACATAAAAAGAAAAAATCACATCAGGATTAGTTGAAGGTATTATGGAGTCAAGAAAGCATAGTGCGATACAGATCCAGGGAGCAGTTTTTAATGAAACTCCTTGGGGGAGAACCGTACTCCCCATTCATTTCATCTCAATTTTTCTTAGTTCAGGCTTCCATGTATACTGTAAGGGTTGAAATAGGGAACATAATTTAACTCAAGGAGCATTAGCCTCTGAAAATAGAAGAAAGAGAGGATAGTAGCAATGGAAGGAGTAGGAGTGGGAAGGTAGGCAAAGAGGGGAAGGTGAGGAAAAGAAATGGAGGAGAAGCACAAAGTAAAAGACTGAGGAAAAAATTCCAAATTAGAGTAGTCCCCAAAACTGTTTCCTTTACTGCCCACCTACTACTGTGTTCTGTAACCTTACAGAACATATCATATATCATATATATGATATAATGATATCAATATATATAATTAGTCTGATATTTCTAGTTGTCACAAAATATTGCAAGTGCAAGTGACCATCCTCCATTTCTGAGATGGGGAATCTGAGGTCCAATATGGTGAGAAGACCTCCATGACTCATGAGTAATGGAGTAGTTTCTAACTAAGGTCCTAGGTAATGGCCACTAGAGCTGAGCATTTCCTGGAGAGTATTCCTTGGAAAATTACTCTCCTAAAGTGCTTTATGAAAAAGAAGTTATTTGGTAAAAAAAACTTGAAAAAGCTCTAATCTTTTATTGGCAATAAACACTGAGAAATGTTGCAGTGTAGAAACCTATCACCTATTTATTAACTCTTTCCAATCATTCCCCACACTTACTGTATATAAGACCCATTTGTCTATCTTATCTCTTATAGCATGGGCTTTTGGGGTTTTGATCAGGAATTGGTTGCCTATTTTGATTTCTGTAAGGGTGCCTCCTGCATTTTCTAAGATTCTTAAAGCTTGGGGTTTTACATTTAGGTCTTTGATCCATTTGGAGTTAATTTTTATGTATGGCAATAGGAGGTCCTATTTCAATCTTGTGCACGTGGTCAGCCTATTTTCTCAGCACCATTTACTGAATAGGTTCTCTTCTCCCCAGTGGTTGTTGATGGAGGTTTTGTTTAAGATTAGTTGGTTGAGAAATTGGGTTTTGCTTCCAGAATCTCTATCCTGTTCCATTGGTCTATATGCCTGTTCTTGTACCAATACCAATATGTTTTGATTATTTTAGCCTTATATTGAAGTTTAAAGTCTGGAAATGTGATACCTCCTGTTTTGTTTCTTTTGCTAAGGATTGTTTTGGCTATTCGTGGTCATTTATGTTTCCATATGAATTTCTATATTGTCATTTCCAAGTCTGAGAAGAATGATGCTGACAATTTAATGGGTGTTGCATTGAATCTGTAAAATGTCTTTGGTAGGATGGATGTTGATTCTTCCAATCCAAGAGCATGGAATATTTTTGTGTGCTTGTGTGTCATATTTGACTTCTTTGAGCAATATTTCGTAGTTTTCGTTGTAAAGATCTCTCACTTCTCTGATCGGGAAGATGTCAAGATATTTCGTGTGTGTGTGTGTGTGTGTGTGTGTGTGTGTGTGTGTGTGTATGTGTGTATGTGTGTGTGTCTATTGTGAATGGGATTGTATTTTTTATTTGGTTTACTGCCTGTTTGTTGTTGTTGTTGATGTATAAAATGTGACAGTCTTCTGTAGGGCTATTTTGTATCCCGAGACTTTGCCAAAGTCATTTATCAGTGCAAGGAGGTTTATGACAGATTATCTTGGATTTTCGAGGTACAGGACCATATCATCAGCAAACAGGGATAATTTGACTTCTTCTTTCCTTATTTGGATACCCATGATTTCCTTCTCTTATCTGATTGCTCTAGCTAGGACTTCCAACACCCTGATGAACAGGAGGGATGAGAGTGAGCAGCTCTGTCTTGTTCTTGTTTTCAGGGGAAATGCTTCCAGTTCCTGTCCATTTAGCAATATGTTGGCAGCAGGTTTATCATAGATGGCATTTACTATTTTGAGGTATGTCCCTTCTATGCTTAGGTGTTTCAAGGATTTTTATCAAGAAGGGATGTCATATTCTATCAAACGCTTTGTCTGAACCTAATGATAAAATCATGTGGTTCTTGTTTTTATATGTGTTGATGTATTTAATTGCATCTATGGTCTTAACGGATGTTGAACCAGCCCTGTATCTCAGGCATGAAGACTACTTGGTTGTGGTGGATGATTTTTGAGATGTGTTGTTGGATTTGATTTGCTAGCATCTTGTTGAGAATTTTTGCTTCTATGTTCATCAGGGACGTTGGCCTATAGTTCTCTTTCTTCATTGGATCTTTACTTGGTTTAAAGTATCAGTGTGACGTTAGCATCACAAAAGGATTTGTGGACAGTTCCATCTTTCTCAATTGCTTGGACTACTTGCAGTACGATTAATATCAGCTCCTTCTTATATGTTTTGTAGAAGTTCACTGGAAAGACGTCTGGTCCAGGGCTTTATTTATTTTTTTATTTTTTTATTTTTTTGTAGATAGTTTTCTTATGACAGAGTCAATTTTCCCGGGTTGTTATTGGTCTGTTTAGTTGTTCAGTGTCTTCTTATTCAACCTTGGGAGGTTGTGTGATATTAGAAAGTCCTCTATTTCATTTTGGTTATCAAGTGTGTTTCCATACACGTGTGCATAGTAATCTCTGATAATCTTTTGTATACTTTGGCATGAGTTGTGACTTGATCTTTTGCATTTCTGATTGTATTTGGGTTTTTTTCTTCCTCTCTTTTTTTTTTTTTTTGGTCATTCTGTCTAGGGATCTATCAATCTTATTTATCCTTTCAAAGAACCAGTTTTTTGTTTCATTGTTTTTTTCTGTGGTATTTTTGTCTTCTGTGTCCCATAATTGAGTTTTTACTTTGGTGATCTGGATTCTTCTGCTGAAGTTAGGGTTTTGGTTGTCCTGTATTTCTGGCTCCCTTAGGTGATTTGTTAGGCTGCCAACTAGTGCTCTTTCATTTTTTTTTTTTTGATATGTGTTCATAGAGATATAAATTATCTTCTTAGTACTGTTTTCACGGCACCACAGACTTAGGTTTGGTTTCTTGATATAATCACCCATCTCTTGGAGAGTTTCTTCTTTTTTCCTAAGGTTTTTTCCCTATATTTTTAATAGATTGGGCTAATTCCATATTTTGATCTTCCATCTCTGAGATTCTTTCTGCTTGGTCAATTCTGCTTCCCATGCTTGTTATTTATTTCTTTGATGGAATTCTTTATTTCTGTTATTTCTAAGTAAGTTTCTTTGAGCTTGCCTAGCTCTGTTGCAATTTCATTTAATTTTTGCCCTCGCATTTCTTAATCTTTATTCACTCTATCCAATGATTCTCTGATCTCTGTAAGTACTTTCTGGATTCTATCATTCTGAGAGAGAGCCATTGTTTGTGCCCCAGTAGCTGTTCTTTCTAGCACTGACTCTTTGCTGGAACTCTGATGGTTATTGGCAGTTTTTTGTTGGTTTTTCTTCAATTTCAGCTGTTCTCTTATCTTTCTTTTTAATTCCATTTCTCAGTGGAAAATGGAGAGGCAGTCACTTCTGATATTTGTTCTACCTTTTGTCCTTCCTTGAGCTGGGGCTCCAGGTTTGTTCAGTTATGAAGTAGAACTATGAGTGTGATATTGTTCAGAGTCTGCACAGTATGACCTTACAATGAGTATGCTTGCATAGCTCCTGAGTTCAGAACAGGGTATAAGAGGGAAAAGAGAGAGAAAAGAGAAAGGAAGAGAAAGAAAGAATAAGAGGAAATATATATATAAAAAGAAACAAGCAAACAAACATGACAGAGAAAGAACAGAGTAAGAGAAATAGGAGAAGGGAAGAAAAGAGAAAACCAACAAACAAACAAGGCAACCAAATGAGATAATCAAGCAAAGAAACCAATAACCGCCCCCCCCCAAAAAAGTTGATAGAGTTGTCAGTTTTTATATACCTCTTTGGGGAGGAGTCCCTCTTGTGATTGATTCTACAACTGCAGGGCTGTTTCTGCAGGTTCCCTATTCACTGTTGGAACTTAAGATGTTAGAATCTTCACCTCCTGCTTCCTGCAGTTGGTAGTAATTTTGTGGCTGTGTGAGGGAAGAAGACTGAAATAACCTGACACTGCATGTCTTGGGATCTCAGCCCCTTCCTCTTCCAGCTTTGTCCCAGCTCCCAGAGCACCCAGTTCATGACAGGGGAATGGGGCCTTTTGTCTCTGCTCTGCCCTCCTTATCTCTTTCACTTGTTGCTAGGGGCAGTTGAGGGAGTCAGGCATTCACCAGCCTCCTTCTCAAGCAGTTCTTCTGTCTCCATCTATCACCCAGCAGCTGGTTTAGGGTGGAGGGTGGATTCTCTGGGGCCCACATCTGCCATTATCCACCAGGGCTTGTGCACTGAGGGCAATGTTCTCTGAGGTCACAAAGAGCAGCCCCAATGCAACACAGAGATAGTTCCTGGTCTCAAGATGCAGTTCTACTGTTCCACAGAAGCTGTCTTGGAACACTTATCTGCCCACGTATTAGAGAGCCTGCTCAGTTTCTCTACTGGCTGCTGTTCCTGTCACCAATGGGGTTGATAGCTCCCTCTCTAGCAGTTACCACAGTCTCCAGATCTCAAGACCCAGAGGCAAGGCTCTGGAGTTCATTTCACATTCAGGGTGGTTTCTCCCCGCTGTTTCCTCAGGACTCTGCCTCAGGCTCCCTCACTGCACTCCTTCTGTGACCCATGGCTTTACCAGGAGGTCCCTAGCCACTTGTTCTTGAGTTCCTACTCAGTCAGTCTCTCACATCCCTGCTTACACACAGAAATACATGCAGAATTGTCCAGACAGTCACTCACACACACAGGGACTTTGCACAGCCCAACTGGTTATACCACCATTTTCCTGGAAATCTCCCTTTGTATTATGTACACAAGATCTTGAGAGTTTAATACAGAGCGTGTCCCACCATGCAGACCCATGGGATGTGAATTCTCTTTTTCCTAATTGTGAGGTCATCTCAGTTCATGTCCACCCAATATACAGTTCTAGTGACTTAATCTAAGAAGAAGTTCCATGACTTAACTGTTTAGGGAAGTTATTGAAATGAAAATATTTGGCTCCAGAAATTATGTCTGAATTACTAGTAAATCATTGCTGTGTGCTGGGGGTCCATGGCCCTCCAATTATCATTACATTCTTAGGTGGCAAATTAAAAAGTTTCTGCTTGTGCTTTTCTTTTCTTTTCTTTATTTTTCTTTATTTTTATTTTTTTGAGTTGGAGTCTCACTCCATCACCCAGGCTGGAGTGCAGTGGCATACTCACGGCCACTCCAGCATTGACCTGCTGAACTCGGGTGATCCTTCCACCTCAGCCTTCCAAGTAGCTGGAACTACAGCCACATGCTACCATGCCCAGCTATTTTGTTGTTGTTGTTGTTAATTTTTTGTAGAGATGAGGTCTCACCAAATTGCCGAGGCTGTATTCAAACCCATGGGCTCAAGCGATCTTCTCACCTCTGCCTCTCGAAGCGCTGATATTACAGGTGTGAGCCACTATGCCCGGCCTAACAGCTTTTCTAGAAGTCAAACTTCCCTTAGAGTTTAAATGTAGTTTGCAGGTTTTAGCCATTTCTCTTGTTTCTGTTGTGGTTTTGGCAGTGCATTTACATTTTTTCATAAAAAATATGATTTTTCACTTGGCCCAGAACATGTGGATCCATCTTTACTTAATTATGTAGAAACTAAATGATGAATCACTGTGATAAATTTTATGCATCACATAATATGAAACTCTATTTGGTGAGTCACGTATGTGCTCATGTTGTTCACTCATGTTTAGCCAAAAAAAAAAAGTATAGTAAGAAATTGAAGAAAATAGTCTCATCATCTCTCAGGTGCACAAGTTTGCTGCCAGGTCTTACTTTCTGGCATCATGACAGCATGCTATGGATGATAAAAGCTGCCAGAAAGCATGACTCCCCCTCTGCTGAATTAAAATTGTATAGCCAGAAATGCAAACTAGTAATGCTATTTTCCTTTAAGTATGTATGTGACGTTTTTGGTTTGAGAAAAAAGAAAGACCATGACTTGGTAAAGAAACATAGATCTGTCACTGACCTTGCTCTTCCAAAACAACAGTAACTGAAAAGCAAAAAGCATTGTGAATCTGATGAAACTCCTAGTGAA
This sequence comes from Carlito syrichta, assembly GCF_000164805.1. Taxonomy (NCBI): domain Eukaryota; kingdom Metazoa; phylum Chordata; class Mammalia; order Primates; family Tarsiidae; genus Carlito; species Carlito syrichta. The sequence continues at coordinate 337,736 of NW_007253006.1, read as the reverse complement.
AAGAATAATTCTAATCAGCATTTGTTAAGCAAATCCCAATCATGTGTGAGACCCCATTCCATGTGTTTTGCATATGACTCTTTTATGGGATAAAAACCTTCCCAACCCCGAGTTCTGATTCAGTTGGCCTGGAGTGGGATCAAAGAGCATTTCTTATAAGCTCCCAAGTAATGCTGACGATGCTGGTTTAGGAATCTCACTCTAGGTTCACTCTGAGAACCATGGACTTACATATTTTAAGCTCACAACAACTATGTGATTCAGAAATTATTGTTTTCATTTGTGTTTTAAAAGTGAGAAAATTTAAGCTGAGAGGTTAAGTGATCTGTCCAAGTTTATACAACTGGTAAGGGATACAAATGGCACTGAAACTTAAGGTTGTCTGAATCCAAACAGCATGTTCTTTCCACGATAGCATGACTGGTAAGCTTTCAGGAGGATCTTTCAAGTGGGTAATTGTTCCCTCCTTCCTGTTTGCACCATACTAAGACCTCTGTTTTACAGATTCATTAAATTCTAAGAGATTGCCTACCCACCTGAGGGTAAGATAATAACACTACTATTAAAAGAGGATTGCTATTGCTTGGGTTATTAAACATATTTTCCATTCTTCTCATCTGGTAAATTCCACAGCAATCTCAGAGATTATTCTAAAATGTTAATCCAGTTTCTCCCCTTCTGACTGAGGGGCATACCCTTGGCCACACTGGAGCCAATGTCCAATTCAGAAGACAAGTTGCCATCTCCCTTCATTCAGGTCCACATAAACCACACATCAGTGCCAGGGAGGAACATGGTTAAATAACAGGGAATTTGAAAATAATTTGGGGTATAAGCTGGCTGTGATCTCAGTGTCACCATATAATATTGCCATAAAATCAAAAGCAAAATTAAACAAAGAAACCTTATTCAATCTCAGATGGCATGAGTAAAATAAGTGAGATAACAAGATAGAATAACTTCAACACAGACGTTCTCTGTGGTAGCCAGAAAAATGGCTCCCAGACATGGTCACATCCTATTCCATGGTGTCTGTGATATGTTATATGATGGGGGGTTTTGCAACTGTGCTTATGTTAAGAGAAGATGATGCTGGATTATCCCAGTGTGCTCTATGTAGTCACAGGTGTCTTTACAAGAGGGAGGCAAGAGTGCTAGTGTCAGAGAGAGAGAGTTGAACATGCTACTCTGCTGGCTTTGAAAATGAAAGAAGGGTCTAGAAACCAAGGAATGCAAGCAACCTCTAGAAGCTGGAAAAGACAAGAAAATAGATTGTCTCTAGTGTCTACAGAAAGGAACATAGCCCTGCTGGTACCATCATTTAATCCCAGTGAAAACCATTTCTGACTTCTGATCTCTAGAACCATAAAATAATATAGTTGCATTACTTTAATTCACTAAGTCTGTGGTCATTTGTTAAAGTAGCAATAGAAAACTAAATACATACTCCACAAGACTTGGAACTTAAATGAACTTAAACAACACTCCTTAAAGATAGACCATCTTGACTCAGGCAAAGAAAGAGGAAATTTTGATCTTTGCCACCCCAAATTCCTGTGAGATTCCATAACATTTTATAAAGTTTTACTCTGGTCATATGTTTCACTGAGAAAATCATTGTTTATGCCCTCTCCACGCACTCCCCAATACACATATTCTATCAAACATCACTGAGAGAAAGAACATATTCTTATTCTTAGGCTAGCTCTGAATAGGTGCTCAGTAAATTGCTGTTTGGTAATACAGGAGTTAAAAGTGAGAACAAGCCCTACTGAGTCCTCCTACTTATATTCCTAAGAGGACTGTAAATAATTTCCTACTGGGCTGAACCTTGTATCTTAACTTTCCCCTGTGCTGTATTTTGTCTGCTCCACTCTGGTTTACATTAAGAGTCTTGGTCAGAAGCTGAAGAGGGCAGGACCACACCTGGCCCATTGGTGAGAGTTAGGCACACCAGACAGTACGTTCTGATTCAGCAGGACACATTATGACATTGCAGAAAAGACACGGAGGGAGTATCACAAGGATATGAGAGGGAACTGGAGTTCAGAGTGAACTGCAGACACATCTCTGAGGGACTCTTCAACCATTGAGTACAGCCAAGTGTGCCCCTTGTTGCTGGAGAATGGACCAGGGCAAAAGTAGACTTTCCTCCTCCATGCACAGAGCTAGTGCCTGCCAGGACAACAAAAGAAGAACCAAATGTTCCAACCCAAATGGACTAGCAAGGATTTTTCCCTTTCATTGATTAACTAATGAAAATACAAGAAAAAATTGATTTCAGCATTCACTCACAACAGAAGTCTCACTTTAGGACTTGTTTTAATCTAAAGCATACCTTGATGGTACTTGGGAAAAACTGAGCAAATTGACTTCAGTGACGAACTTAAAAAGAGAGACACGAGCCGACCTTGGTGGCTCAGCCTGTAATCCCGCGCCTTTCGGAGGCTGAGGTGAGTGGATTGCCTGAGCCTGCGGGTTCGAGACCCGCCTGGGCAGCGAGACCTCATCTCTACAATAAATAAAAAATATCAGCCGGGCGTGGTAGCGCATGCCTGTAATTCCGGCTACTCAGAAGGCTGAGGCGGAAGGATCGCCGGAGCCCAGCGGGTCGAGGCTGCGGTGGCCGGGAGCGGCCACTGCACTCTAGTCTGGGCGACAGAGTGAGACTCCAACTCAAAAAAAAAAAAACCAAGAGAGAGACACGTTAGCAGAATGCTAATGGGCTAAACTGGAGCTAAGCAGATGCAGACTTCTGATGTTTTGCCTGTCTTTTTCACTTTCAAATTCCAAATCCCTGCATCAAAGCACATGTTATCTAATTTTCTCTTGGACATTTCCAGCGGCTTTTGTTTAATTGTATTCACTATACAGACACTGCTCTGTGACTGTATCTCCAGGGAGAATAGTGCCAGACAGACAGCGAGTTGTTGGCTGAAAGGCGCAGACAGCCTTTTAAACTCCAGGGCATTTCTGACCATCCTTAGTAATGCCAGTGAAGATTCAGGCTTTATGTGTCACCGTTCACAGACTCTACCTTTCCTCCTCTTTCCCTTTCCTTCTCAAGAACCATGCTCGCCTCCCAGAAGTCAGCAGACCACGTCCCTTTCAGAGCCTCTGGGTGGCAGGTGGGATTCTCTGGGCAACTCCAGTGAAGAAGCATTTGTGCTCAAGACACAATCAGCTTGTGAAGCAATGACCTACTACTGTGGGCTTATACAGAGTTTGATGTGAGCAGCCAAACGTTTGCAGAGGCAGTGCTAACTAGTGCTATTCCCAGGTGTACCAACAAAAGAAAATTCGTAATACTGCAAACATCCTATTCTATACGTTGGTTTGCTCGTCATCAATATCACCTTTCCACACTGATCTGATACATGAGTTGGGAAAAATCAGTATTTTCTAGAATGCTAATGCTAGATTTAAAAAACATATCTCATACATACCATAAAAGAGCCTTGCCTAAATATCTTCCCATCTTTCACCTTTGACACTAAAAATGCACTTAAAATTCAGCAAGTTGTGCTTGCAGTATTTATTCTTCAGAATCAAACCAACTACCAGCAAGATTTTCCATTGATTGGAGATGTACCATGTGCATATGTGCCCTATTTATTGATCTAATTCATTTCTTACTACAACCCTGGAAGGAAAGTTTATTATACCCCTTATACTGATGAGGACACTAAAGGTGAGAATGGTGAGGAAACTTGCCCAAGGTGGTGAGTAGCTAAACCATGGCTGGAATTCAGTTGTTAAAGTTCAGAACTTTAACTCTCAAATGCACTAAAATGTATCACTTTTTCTAAAGCTTGACCTGAATAAGTAGCCAATCTGTTCTGTCACATGCTAGTTACCCGGTTACCCGTCTCTGGAAGAAAACACAGAATGGTGAAGGAGAAAATATCCTTTTACCATCAATAAAAATCAGTCAGAATCTGCAACATTTTATATGTAAGTGCTCAATGCAAATATGAAGAGGTTGTGGTCTTCTGGTGAGAGGTAGATGAGAAAGGAGATTGAGAATGAAGTTAGGCCATCTCTGCAACAATTACTAGATTTAAGGTCAAGACCTTAGGTATTCCAGCCAAAAGTTTAAAGAGGAAGAACCTATAGAAGGGAAAGTGGACTGTCGGATGTGGAAAGAAGATGATGGGAATGATGTTGGTGATAGCTCACACTAAGTTAACATTTGTAATGTGGCAGATACTACTATCAGTGCCACATAGGCACTCATTGAACAATTAAAACAACCACAATAGGTGGGCAACATTAGTATTCCCATGTCCCCATTTTATAAATAAAAATCAAGACAAGCAGATTGCCTGAGGACAGATAGCTGGAAAGAATTGGACCTTAAATTTAAATCTAATTAGTTTTTTTCTACAGTTCATGACCTTAGCTACTAGAAGTTACATGCACCAAGATTGTATTTAAAAACAAGTAAAGAGTCTGTAGAACTCAGTAAATGGTTCAATTTGAGAAGGACATTTGAGAACCTATCACTGCTATAATTTGATTTCAGTGAGACATCCTTCTATTTGACCCTTTAGTCAAGTTAACTACCCAATACCCTGTTTTCTTTTGTTATCCCCTTCCCTTATCACTTTCTCTTCCAGTAAGATTTTAATCCACTGTCTAGAGTACACTTTCATATTATAATCCAGTTAAGGTCCAACATTAATCTGGCTTGGTCATGAAAGCATAAGAAACATATTTTTTAGTCCCTTTCCTGAAATGTCTGCATAACGCAGACAGACTTGACTTGAATTAAATTGGTAGAAGAAGTTGAATATGTTTCCTAAAAACAGATACAAATGAAATACGTGGTTTCATTTTTACCAATTATGATTTATTTTAATCTTATTTCTTCAAATGACGACTACTTCTAAAGTCATTCATTTAAAAATGTAAGAGATTGTGGAAGGAATATTTTAGAAGTGATCAGGTACAGTTTAACTTCATAAGCTATTTCTTAGGCACCATGCAAAATATTTAAGCCAATTTTTAGAATTAACTGTGTTTGACAATCAGGATAACTTTAGTGTGTAAGGCAGGTTATCAGAGAAAAGTATTACTTTGACCAGCAAATTAAATAATGATTTAATCATCACTTCTCCAGACTTTGAAGATCCTCCTCCTCCTCCTCCTCCTCTTCCTCTTCCTCCTCCATTTCCTCTCTGGACAAAAGCTACAATTCCAAAATAACAGCCCAAACCTGTGTTATCCTTGACATTTTATTTCCTCTGACTCTTCACATCCAATCAGTAATTTCTCCTGCTAATTTTACTTTATTTTCTGAATTTTCATTGATATCGCCATGAATTGAGTCTTCATATTTTATTGTCTGAACTACCAACATAATGTCCTAACTCTCTATTATTAATGAACCACCTTTTCCCAAAAGGTGCCAGAGTGATCTCATAAAGTGAAAATCTGCTCACATTACCCAAAACTCAAACTAATTTCAGTAGGCATAATGCTTTACAATATAAAAATCTAAATCTCCATCGCAAGGCTGACAAAGACTTAATGACCTGGCCTTTGATGACTTGGCCTTCCCAACCTTGGGTCCACCCACCAATCTGTTACACCAATCCCCCAGTACCCCCCACACCACCAGTGTTCCTCCAACCAAATCTTCAAACACATACTATACTGCTGTGCCAATCTGCATATAGTTCCTCAAAAACACCAACCTATGGCCATTTCTTTGTTTTTTTGTTGTTTTTTTTTTTTGAGTTGGAGTCTCACTCTGTCACCCAGACTG